>NC_092147.1:23250080-23342580 GCF_045791955.1 Oncorhynchus clarkii lewisi
GATTCTTCTCTAGATTAATCTCTCTCTAGGTGATTTCTTATTTATGGAAGGTTTAGAAATCGCTTCCTTTCATGTGGTTGTAGAATATAACTGCTCTTTTCAGGATTTTGATAATTAGTGGGTATCATCCTTATTCTGCTCTGCATGCATTGTTGGGTGTTTTACATTGTACACGTAATATGTTTTTGCAGAATTCTACACGCAGAGTCTCAATTTGGTGCTTGTACCATTTTGTGAATTATAGGTTGGTGAGCGGCCACAGACCTCACAACCATAAATGGCAATGGGTTCTATTACTGTTTCAAGTATTTTTAGCTAGATCCTAATTGGGATGTCGAATTTTATGTTCCTTTTAATGGCGTAGCGAGCCCTTCTTGCCTTGTCTCTCAGATCGTTCACAGCTTTGTGGAAGTTACCTGTGGTGCTGATGTTCAGGCCGAGGTATGTATGGCTTTTTGTGTGCTCTTGGGCAACGGTTGTCTAGATGGAAATTGAATTTGTGTTCCTGGCAACTGGATCTTTTTTTGGAACACCATTTCCTGTCAGGGCCCAAGTCTGACATAATCTGTGGAGAAGATCTAGGTGCTGTTGTAGACCCCCCCCCCCCCCCCCCCCCCCCCCCACACACACACACACACCTCCACTCTCTATCTGTTAAATGCTTTGCATATATCAGCAGGCCTCAAGTTGTATCACAAAGTTGTTGAGTGTATAGTGCCATGTAGCTCAGTTGGTAGAGTGTTGCTCTTGTAACGCAAGGGTTGTGGATTTGATTCCCACTGGGGACCATTACGAAAATGTATGCAGTCACTACTGTAAGTCGCTCTGGATTAAAGCTCAAATGTAAATGTTTGTATGTGTGTTTTTCTGAGGGTGTCCTTGCATGTGTGTGTGATGACAGTGCATATGATTATGGGTGAGAGAACGAGGTTGTGTATTTAATGAAGACTGGAAATGTTGAGTCAGCCGGGGAGTGGGTTAATCCCTCTCTTCCGCAGAAAAGGGGGACCGAGCTAGAAAGAGACATGGAGAGTTTACAGTTGAGTCAGCTTGCTAAGTTCTCTGTACACAGGAAAGGCGGATACCGACGAGAGAAAGAACAAATGGATGTTGTGGAGAATATGGACAATGGCTGCTGGTGTGAATAAATGTAACCTACAGCAGAGAGAGCCACTGCTGCCATATTGATCTGTAGTCAGCACTGTTCCATTATCCCCTGCTTTCTGAGTAGACGCACGCACATACAGTACTCTGCTCCGCTCTACTGGTGACCTATGGCCACTTACTGTCCCATCAATGTCCCATTACACAGAGGCATTGATGAGCCTACTGGCTGCTGCTGCTGCACAGAGACAGAAAGAGACGGCACTGTTCTCTGTTTAATTTTTATATGTAAAAATAAATCTCACTGCATGCTAAGCATTTGTTTATGCATTACCGCCCATGACTGTTAAGGAGCGATAAGAGGGATGGGAAAGGAAAGGAGACAGGTAGGACAGGGTTAATGAGAGAGAGAGGGAGATAAGCCATCTTCTCCTGAAACAGAGCAATGGTGCTGATGAGAGAGCAAAACAAGAGCACAGCAGTGAACCTGCTGTGACTGACAGAGCAGCCAACCAATCATGTGCAGAGAGGCAGCACTGGCAGCGAATAGGCTTGAGTTCGGCACGCCCTCATGGTGGGGTTTATAAGGTGTCGGGGGAAGAGAGGGGGCACAGCACTGCAGCGCTCAGCCCCATAGCAGGACGAGGCTAGACGAGACAAGACGAGACAAAGAGACCACCAGCAGAATCCCCCAGCAGGCTCTGCTCTAAAGCCAGGACCTAGTCCCACTACAGGAGAGGACTGGCTCTGTCTGTTTGTCTGTCTGTCTGTCTCGTCTCCACTGGCTGCTCCTCCTCCTCCTCCTGCCATTCTTCCTCCTCTTTCTCCTCCACCACTGAGCACGCTTACTGAGGCACCATGCCTGAATGCTGGGACGGGGTGAGTGACAGTATAATGTATCTACAGGTTTATACTGAGTGACTGCTTGAGTGTGTTCAATGTTCCTGCCGGTGCGTGGATGACTCGGCATATTTTGGTTGATAGAGTGAGGATATTTTGATGAAGGGGAAGTGAATCCACTACCATAGTATGTCTTCATGAATAAACACCTTTGTTCATGGATATGTATGTCATACACACCTCTTACCTTGTTCATGTTCTCATATCATGTTTATACCTTATCAAGATAACTAGCTACATCTATGATGTACCCTGCTGTTGTAATACTCTGGAATAAATAACTAGCTACATCTATGATGTACCCTGCTGTTGTAATACTCTGGAATAAATAACTAGCTACATCTATGATGTACCCTGCTGTTGTAATACTCTGGAATAATTCATTAGCTATCTATGATGTACCCTGCTGTTGTAATACTCTGGAATAAATAACTAGCTACATCTATGATGTACCCTGCTGTTGTAATACTCTGGAATAAATAACTAGCTACATCTATGATGTACCCTGCTGTTGTAATACTCTGGAATAAATAACTAGCTACATCTATGATGTACCCTGCTGTTGTAATACTCTGGAATAAATAACTAGCTACATCTATGATGTACCCTGCTGTTGTAATACTCTGGAATAATTAACTAGCTAAATCTACATCGACAGCTATGTCTCTCTGACCTTGGGAGCCAGAAGGAAGGGAGTGAGAGAGGAAGATGAGAGGGAGGGACTGAGAGAAGAAGTGAGCGAGAGAGGAAGATGAGTGAGAGAGAAAGGGAGCACGGAAGGGACTGAGAGAGGAAGGGATGGAGGGAGTGTTTGCAGTATGTGATACAGGCGCTGTTTTTACCTGCAGTCTATTGTTCCCCACCGAGGTGGTCTTTGTCTATGATATTTCAGACAGGAAGCCATACAAAAAATACCAAATAATTTTTACCTATTCTATCAACCCCTATTATACTGCAGTCGTGTATTGCATAATCTTTAGCGCCCGATATGACCTTGTTGACCTACATTGTATCTGTCAATCGTTCACGTAAGCAATTCATGTTCAACAAAGACAAAAGAGACAACAGATATTACAGGTGATTAACTGTACCGCAGAGCCTGCAAATGTATAGCTTCACTGCAGAATACTGTCAGATATATTGGGTGCCAGAATGTTGCGTGGTTAGGGTGCACTTTCCGTGACAGACTATGTCTGCATCCTTAATGGCCCCCTGTTCCTTATTTAGTGCACTACTTCTGACCAGGGCCCATAGAGCTCTTGTCAAAAGTATATAGGGAATAGGATGCCATTTTGGACGTTTCACTACACTGCCCTCAAGAAATCAAGAAATGTCAGAACAAATGCAGTTAACACCCTGAATAACACTGTATCAGTCATCCACACGCAGTCTATGAGTATATACACCGAAAATATACACTAAGAATGATATGTACAGCAGTAGATATATTCACTAGGTCAAGAATCCAGTGTATAAATACACGGTGTGTACAAACAGTGGAACAAAAATGCAATGTACAGACATATTAGAATGAGCTATGTGGAGAATCCAGTATATAAACAGTATAAAAGAAACAGGAAGTGTCCAGTGTTTAATGTCTCTATATACATGGGACAGGAGCATTGGCTGTGTGAGTATGCTGGTACAGTATGCGTGTGTGTTTGTGAGTATGGGCATATGGGTGTGTGACTGTATATGTGAGTACAGGAGTCTGTGTGCGTATGAGGCGTGTGTGTGTGTGAGCTTGTGTGTGTGTGTGAGCTTGTGTGTGTGTTTTGTGTGAGTGACTGTGTGGGAGTATGCTGCACAGAATGTCCCCCCCCCCCCTCACCAGAGCAGAATATTATACACAGAGTGTGGACCAGACATGTCTTTGCAGTACTCTATATACACCGTGTTGTCAGTCATCTCTATCAGCATTCCCATGTGAATCCATAAAGCTTTTATGTTGATCAGAGGCAGACAGTTGAGTATGCAGCCTATTATATCAGTCATAGTTATTGGGTGATAGTAACTCTCTATGCTCATCAGTGAACCCACGATTGTCTGTCTGAAGGTACAGTATGTCTCTGTGAGTGTAAATCTATACATTCCCATTAGAAATAAGCATTTGTATGTTTCAGGAACATGACATTGAGACTCCTTATGGGATGCTTCATGTGGTGATCCGTGGTGCACCCAAAGGAAACAAGCCTGCCATCCTCACCTACCACGATGTTGGGCTTAACCGTGAGTACACATTGGCCCTCTATCTGTGTGTGTGTGTGTGTGTGTGTGCGTGTGCGTGCGTGTGCGTGTGTGTGTGTCTGTGTTTTGTGGGTGTGCTCCATGTTGGGCTTAACCGTGAGTACACATTGTCCCTCTAACTGTGTGTGTGTGTGTGTGTGTGTGTGTGTGTGTGTGTGTGTGTGTGTGTGTGTGTGTGTGTGTGTGTGTGTGTGTGTGTGTGTGTGTGTGTGTGTGTGCCTGCGTGTTTTGTGGGTGTGCCTGCGTGTTTTGTGGGTGTGCTCCATGTGTGTGTGATCATGTCTGTGTTGCACCATCATCAGTCACGCGACAGTGACCTGCAGCTGGTTCCAGGAAGCTTCACTCCACACTTCCTCAGAGTGTTGTTCATGGTGTGACCTGGCAGAGATATCTGTGGAGCTGTCAGCCTGTTATCTGAGGTGATAATGGGACTCCATTCTGGGAGCTATATCATTCCCTGACAGCCATCCAGCCAGCCCACTGCAGAGTGCAGACAGACAGTATGAATCTCTCTCTAGGTCTATTAGTGTACTGTACCAAACGAGTCTGCGTACGCACAGCAGTGTTCTAGAATATTGGACCATTGGCATTCTTACTTTTCAAAGTGAAAAGCTCAAGCAATTTCTCCAACAATCAACACATTGAAATGAATAGAGGACTGGTACCAGAGACGCGTTGGTTTGGAATTGTAGGGAGGTGCATGTTCGTGCTGTATGTCTCCCGCAACAGAATGTCTGTTACTACCTCCCAACAGAGCCTGCTCGTTTGCTCCTCTAATTGGTGGATGGGGACAACTTTTTAATGTTGCTGCAGTTTGCAGGATGTCGTGTCAGGGGTCAGAATGACTCATAGACACTAAACACAATATTTCTTCTACATTACAACAAAATGACATTACCAGTTAACTGCAATTTGAAATACGTTCCCACAAAAGATCCAGTGTGTCTATTGAAATTGCCAACACAACCTGAACAAGATAACACTGTCTGTCAGAGTAGTCCATAATTCAATAAAGGAGTGGATCATTAAATGATGATGGAGAGAGAAAAAGAGGAAGAGCAACAGAAAGGGAGGGAGAAATGTAGGTCAGAAAAACATCCCTATCATACAGTGTTAAAGCGAGGGGAGGGACGGAGGGCAGGAAGGCAGGCAGGGTGGGGTTGTTGTTGGGGGATGATCAGCATTGCGGCGCTGTAGATCAGCTGCTCTACTGCCTGCCTCCTTCCCTCTGCAGTTGCAGCTGGGGGTATTAGTATGCACTGCCAGGAACCACAACGCTGCAGCCTGATTCAGTCTACACAGACACAGGAGGGGGGGGGAGAACAGAGGAGAGAAGGATACAGAATAGAGGAGACACTGGCCTATATATGGCTCTGTTGCTCCTGTACTGTGTCCTTCTGCTGTGTTGGGGAGGAGATGGGTCAAGTTTCCACAGGGAGACAATACGCCTGTGGAAGATGAAGACTAATGGTCTTCTATTGCTGAGTGGGCAAATCAGAATCACCTCGCTGCCATTGCTGCCAGATAAATTCAATAGCACAGAACACATTAGCTTCATCACATTTAAGCTTTTTAATTTCTGTCCGGTTATTGGTTAATTAGCCTGTGTAATGATGTTTGTTGGTTTTTGATGAGATGGCATTGATGTCTCAGTGTTTTTATCACCTTCTTAGCTCCATGGAGTAGAACAGTGCTGTTTTTGACTGACTCACCACAAACAGAAGACAAGAAGGACATCAGCGGTGGTGGGAGGGGGGAAACAGAGTTGTTGGTATCAGAGTTGTTGATATAAGAGTTGTTTACATAAGAGTTGTTGATATAAGAGTTGTTGATATCAGAGTTGTTGATATCAGAGTTGTTGATATACGAGTTGTTGATGTCAGAGTTGTTGATATACGAGTTGTTGATATACGAGTTGTTTATATACGAGTTGTTGATGTCAGAGTTGTTGATATACGAGTTGTTGTTAAGTTGATGTCAGAGTTGTTGATATACGAGTTGTTGATGTCAGAGTTGTTGATATAACAGTTGTTGATTTAAGAGTTGTTGATGTCAGAGTTGTTGATGTCAGAGTTGTTGATGTCAGAGTTATTGATATCAGAGTTGTTGATATACGAGTTGTTGATATACGAGTTGTTTATATACGAGTTGTTGATGTCAGAGTTGTTGATATACGAGTTGTTGATATACGAGTTGTTTATATACGAGTTGTTGATGTCAGAGTTGTTGATATACGAGTTGTTGATATACGAGGTGTTTATATACGAGTTGTTGATGTCAGAGTTGTTGATATAAGAGTTGTTGATTTAAGAGTTGTTGATGTCAGAGTTGTTGATGTCAGAGTTGTTGATATCAGAGTTGTTGATATACGAGTTGTTGATATACGAGTTGTTTATATACGAGTTGTTGATGTCAGAGTTGTTGATGTCAGAGTTGTTGATGTCAGAGTTGTTGATATACGAGTTGTTTATATACGAGTTGTTGATGTCAGAGTTGTTGATGTCAAAGTTGTTGATGTCAGAGTTGTTGATATACGAGTTGTTTATATACGAGTTGTTGATGTCAGAGTTGTTGATGTCAGAGTTGTTGATATAAGAGTTGTTGATTTAAGAGTTGTTGATGTCAGAGTTGTTGATGTCAGAGTTGTTGATATAAGAGTTGTTGATGTCAGAGTTGTTGATATAAGAGTTGTTGATATACGAGTTGTTTATATACGAGTTGTTGATGTCAGAGTTGTTGATGTCAGAGTTGTTGAAATCAGAGTTGTTGATATACGAGTTGTTTATATACGAGTTGTTGATGTCAGAGATGTTGTCAGAGTTGTTGAAATCAGAGTTGTTGATATAAGAGTTGTTGAAATCAGAGTTGTTGATATAAGAGTTGTTGATATCAGAGTTGTTGATATAAGAGTTGTTGATATCAGAGTTGTTGATACGGTTGCAGATTTTAAGAGGTACTATATAAATGTTAAATGTCTCAGTTTAAGTGCAGCATATCAAAATAGATTGGTTTATATTTACTCTGACTTACTGGAAGATGTCTCAAGCATTCAGATGATGATGGTGGAATGAGTCCCAGTGAAACCTGATTGCCCATTCTTTCATACCTGTCACATCTATTCTCCCTGTCAATGGCACAGATGGCCACCTTCAAGGTTCTCTCTCTTTAGTGCATATTTCATGTGTTTCGCCTCTCTGTCTCTCCCTGTCTCTGCCCTCCACAGACAAGCTGTGCTTCAACAGCTTCTTCCACAATGAGGACATGCAGGAGATCACCAAGCACTTTGTGGTGTGTCATGTGGATGCTCCTGGACAGCAGATTGGAGCCTCTCAGATGCCACAGGGGTAATATATAGTACCTCCACATTCACATGCACACACGTTAGACACACAGACACACACGTTAGACACACAGACACACACGTTAGACACACAGACACACACGTTAGACACACAGACACACACGTTAGACACACAGACACACACGTTAGACAAACAGACACACACGTTAGACACACAGACACACACGTTAGACACACAGACACACACGTTAGACACACAGACACACACGTTAGACACACAGACACACACGTTAGACACAGACACACACGTTAGACACACAGACACACACATTAGACACACAGACACACACGTTAGACACACAGACACACATGTTAGACAAACAGACACACACGTTAGACACACAAACACACACGTTAGACACACAGACACACACGTTAGACACAGACACACACGTTAGACACACAGACACACACGTTAGACACACAGACACACACGTTAGACACACAGACACACAGACACACACGTTAGACACACAGACACACACGTTAGACACACAGACACACAGACACACACGTTAGACACACAGACACACACGTTAGACACACAGACACACAGACACACATGTTAGACACACAGACACACACGTTAGACACAGACACACACGTTAGACACACAGACACACACGTTAGACACAGACACACACGTTAGACACACAGACACACACGTTAGACACACAGACACACACGTTAGACACACAGACACACACGTTAGACACACAGACACACACGTTAGACAAACAGACACACACGTTAGACACACAGACACACACGTTAGACACACAGACACACACGTTAGACACACAGACACACACGTTAGACACACAGACACACACGTTAGACACAGACACACACGTTAGACACACAGACACACACGTTAGACACTCAGACACACAAGTTAGACACACAGACACACACGTTAGACACAGACACACACGTTAGACACACAGACACACACGTTAGACACACAGACACACACGTTAGACACACAGACACACACGTTAGACACACAGACACACACGTTAGACACACAGACACACACGTTAGACACACAGACACACACGTTAGACACACAGACACACACGTTAGACACACAGACACACAGACACACACGTTAGACACACAAACACACACGTTAGACACACAGACACACACGTTAGACACAGACACACACGTTAGACACACAGACACACACGTTAGACACACAGACAAACAGACACACACGTTAGACACACAAACACACACGTTAGACACACAGACACACACGTTAGACACAGACACACACGTTAGACACACAGACACACACGTTAGACACACAGACACACACGTTAGACACACAGACACACAGACACACACGTTAGACACACAGACACACACGTTAGACACACAGACACACAGACACACACGTTAGACACACAGACACACACGTTAGACACACAGACACACAGACACACAGACACACACGTTAGACACACAGACACACAGACACACAGACACACACGTTAGACACACAGACACACACGTTAGACACACAGACACACACGTTAGACACACACGTTAGACACACAGACACACACGTTAGACACACAGACACACACGTTAGACACACACGTTAGACACACAGACACACAGGTTAGACACACAGACACACACGTTAGACACACAGACACACACGTTAGACACACAGACACACAGGTATGCATGTTTCCTTACACCTCCGTTGTTGTATTGTATTGACTGGAATATACATATAGACAATCATTTCTACAGTGATGTGTCTCTCTGCCATGTCACTGTTAAACTAAAGGTCTTCACCTCACCTCTCCACAGGTACCAGTACCCCACCATGGACCAGCTGGCAGGCATGCTGCCCAGCGTAGTGCAGCACTTTGGGTGAGTGGGCCTCCCCTTCCTTTCTCTCCTAGTAAACGGTACATTCATCATCCATACACTCTTAGACAAAAGGGTTCCAAAAGGGTTATTCTGCTGTCCCCATAGGAGAACCCTTTTTGCTTCCATGTAGAACCCTCTGTGTAAAGGGTTCTACATGGAACTCAAAAGGGTTCTACCTGGAACCAAAAGGGTTCCACCTGGAACCAGAAAGTGTTATTCAGAGGGTTCTTCTATGGGGACAGCAGAATAACCCTTTTAAGTTTTAGATTGCACCTTTTTTTCTAAGAGTGTATAGTTGAACTTTGAATGAATTAATACAACTGATAAACCTTTAAAGTAATTCAAACCATTCTAATTTTCCAGATTCAAGAGCATTTTGGGCATTGGAGTTGGAGCAGGCGCCTACATCCTGGCCAAATTTGCTGTAAGTTATTCCCTGTTGTTGTTCTTTGCTTGTCCATATATTTCATATTTGTGTTGCCTGATGATCCCAGGTGTATCTAACATAACAGACCCCTGCTCTGCTCTGTCCTCAGCTGATCTTCCCTGATCTGGTGGAGGGCCTGGTGCTGCTCAACATCGACCCCAACGGGAAGGGCTGGATCGACTGGGCCACTGGCAAGGTAGCAGACACTGCACCTCTGTGGAAAACACGTAAACATAGTTACCTTTAAAACAGCCATTTTATCCCAACTATCAAAATGGCTGCTCTTGTTGCAATGGGTGCAAGGAAATAATATCTCTCTGTCATCCTCCCTCCCCTCTCTCTCTTTCTCTGTCTCCCCCCCCCCCCCCCCCCCTCTCCCTCTCTCCAGCTGTCTGGTTTCACCAGTGCTCTTCCAGACACTGTGCTGCCCCACCTCTTTAGCCAGGTGAGTCTCAGTCTAGATAAATCATTACCCACCTACAACAGTTTGTGGCAACACATGGTACTGCATACAACAACAACACTAGCCTACGGGGTTTTTATGCTCATAAACCTTTCAGAGACACCAGTCTCTCAGTCTACCTGTGTTAATAGTTGATGGTTGCACAGGAGGAGCTGATGAACAACACAGAGCTGGTCCAGAGCTATCGTCAACAGATCAACAACACTGTCAACCAGGTCAACCTGCAGCTCTTCTGGAACATGTACAACAGGTAACACACACAAACACAAACTTCAGACTGTGTGTGTGTGTGTGGCAGATGGGAAGAGTTCTATATTCTGTGAGAGAATGTAAGCAGTGTGTCCCACAGTTTTCTTCTCCTTCTCAGCCGTAGGGATCTGGAGATGAACCGCACCGGGACCATCATCAATGCCAAGACCCTGAAGTGAGTCTCTCTACTACACTAGACAATTCTCCATGGTCCTTCATGTCATTGGCGAATAGTGTTTAAGTACCCTTATCATTCATAACAGGTTACTTGGGATTTGCCATGTTTACTGTTTGTGTACATGTGTTTGTGTTGTTTGCTGATCTGTGCTCTGTGTTTCTAGGTGCCCCGTCATGCTGGTTGTTGGTGACAACGCTCCAGCTGAGGAGGGAGTGGTGAGTCCTCTTCCTTCTATACCTTCTCTCCATTTCTATCTCTTCTTTCTCTACCACCTACTTCCTCCCCTCTCTGTCTCATCTCCCTCACTCCCTGTCTCATCTCCCTCACTCCCTGTCTCATCTCCCTCACTCCCTGTCTCATCTCCCTCACTCCCTGTCTCATCTCCCTCACTCCCTATCTCACCTCCCTCACTCCCTGTCTCATCTCCCTCACTCCCTGTCTCACCTCCCTCACTCCCTGTCTCATCTCCCTCACTCCCTGTCTCATCTCCCTCACTCCCAATCTCACCTCCCTCACTCCCTGTCTCATCTCCCTCACTCCCTGTCTCGTCTCCCTCACTCCCTGTCTCATCTCCCTCACTCCCTGTCTCATCTCCCTCACTCCCTGTCTCACCTCCCTCCCCGCCTACCTGCCCTCCTGCACCCTCCCCTGCTGTTTATGATATCCCGCCCTGCCTGCACCCCCTTAATCCCCTCCCTCTATGTGGCTCTGTTCTGCACTTGGCATGCTGAGAGGTAAATGTTTGCCCTCACTGAGAGAAACAAAAGTAGGTCAGTAAATTGAGGAAAGATGTAGTGATGGGAGGAGGGGATGGGAAGGGGAGAGGAGTAGAATGACAGGTTATACAACCTAGTTAGTTAGGGAGGGTGGGCGGAAGGTCGGGAGGGTGGGATACCAAAAACAAAAGGAGGGGGTGGGGTGGGGTGAGGGAGAGTGAGAGAGAGATATGAAGACAGAGATATGACAGATGGAGGTCACTTTAATATTTGATGCTATTTGGTGTGAAGCACCCTGCTGCTCATTTCATCTGGAGAGGGAGAGAGAGAGAGAGAGAGGGAGAGTGAGAGAGAGATATGAAGACAGAGATATGACAGATGGAGGTCACTTTAATATTTGATGCTATTTGGTGCACCCTGCTGCTCATTTCATCTGGAGAGGGAGAGAGAGAGAGAGAGAGAGAGAGTGAGAGAGAGAGAGTGAGAGAGAGAGAGAGAGAGAGAGAGAGAGAGAGAGAGAGAGAGAGAGAGAGAGAGAGAGAGAGAGAGAGAGAGAGAAACAGAGAGAGAAACAGAGAGAGAAACAGAGAGAGAAACAGAGAGAGAGAGCGACACAGGGAGAGAAACAGAGAGAGGGAGAGAGAGAGAGAGATTAAAAACAGATGGAGGTCACTTTAATATTTCATGCGATTTGATGTGAAGAACCCTGCTGCTCATTTCATCTTGAGCGAGAGAGAGGGAGAGGAGAGGGAGAGGGAGAAAGAGGATAGAGGATAGAGGGTTAGGGACCTGTTTTGACCTAGAAAGCCATCTCTCAATTTCTTTGTTATTGTTCTGAGAGATGGGTGTGTGCCAGCACACATCTGTACACACCCCTGGCTGTGACTTCGTAGCCTCAAATGTGTGTTGGAATGACTCATCACTGCAGCAGACTGCATTATCTGGGTCATCCCTCCCTCCCCACTCCCCCGCCTCCCTCCAAGCGTCTCTTCCATTCACAACATCTACATCCCTGAAATCCTATTGATTTCAAGTTTTCTTTTTTATCTGAGAACATTAATATCCAAGCAACTTGGCCCTCGTCGTTTAATATGTTGTTGTTTTTCTCAAGGTCGAATGCAATTCCAAACTTGACCCAACCAACACCACCTTCTTAAAGGTATGAGCTGCAAAGTAATGTTGAAGATTATTCATCTTTATTGGACTGTCTATATTGATTCAAATCATTCATTAATGAGTTAATTCATTGTATTTTACATGCTGTAGTTTGTTAAACCATTTGAAATAAAGATTTAATATATGACTAACTCTGGTTCTGTTCCTGTTCTCACCTTCAGATGGCTGACTCTGGTGGACTCCCTCAGCTCACACAGGTCAGAACACTGCCTTCAGATGGCTCTTCGCATCTTCTCATTTAACATTCAAATACTCCTTCCTCTCTGCCCCACCTCCATTTCCCCTTTACTTCCTCTAGTTTCTCTTCTGACACAACTCTCAGATGACCCCTAACTTAGTCTTTAAAACGCCCCTCAACCTCTACATGGTGCCTCCCTATAACCCTCTACAGACCCTCAAGTTCCTTTTTTCTAAAATGTTCTGCCACCATGAGAGGGTTGTCTCTATAGGACTCACCACATCACTCCTCAGAGGTCATTGACCTCATCTGGGGTCAGGGTTTCACAGAGTCTAAGGAGGTCAAGTTTCTTACAGTATTCTCCTTGTTGTTTTATAGCCTGGAAAACTGTCCGAAGCATTCAAGTACTTCCTCCAGGGGATGGGCTACAGTAAGTATCTAGAACAGGATTCTAATTATTTGTCACATATGAGTGAGTGTATGAGACTGTGTGTATGTGGGTTTGTGGTCTCTCAGAAACTAGGCATCACTACCTTGATTGAGTTTATCTCTCCATACTGTACCTTAGAAATACATTGTTCTTCCCCCTTGTGTGTTTTAATCCTCTGTTTAGACACTGTCTGTATGTTGCGTTGTTCTGAATGTGAGATCGTGTTCTGACTTTGTTGTGAATATGTTGTGAATACAGTATGTTGTTTGGTTTGGTGTGATGTCTATTGCAGGGACCTGTTGTGTTAATCTTGCCCTCTGTTTTCCTGACTTCTCTCAGTTGCGTATGTGAAGGATCGGAGGTTGAGTGGTGGGCCAGGTACTTCCTGTTTGCTGTTCACCTCTGACCTCTGACCTCCTCTCTTTTTCCCCTACATGTGCAGTGATGATGCTCTGATCACATATCTGCCTTTTGACTTATTATAAAATGTTCTTTGTTTTAGCGCTTGATTTCTGGTCTTTGGCAATCTTAAAGATTTTATTACATTTTGTATTTATTTTCTAAATGCGTTTTTCCTCAGCCTAAGGAAAAATATGCTATTGCTACTTTTTTTCCCATCCCTGCCATTGCATTCCCTATCTTGCTCTTTGCATGGCATACAGCTATTTATGATCCAGTGTTGAACACTCATTGGCACATTGTAGTGTCCAAGTGAAGCAACTTTTTTTTTTTTAAATTAGCATGGAAACGACTAGGATAGAACTTGTCATATTTTAAATGGAGAATTATAGCCAATAGGCATGTTTTGAAGTACCTGCCTTTACTGCAGCTAAATGCTATGAGCATGTGCACTGGGATTATGTGCCTCAATGGAAAACATACCATGAGACAGAGCTCCCAACGTGTTACAACTGCTACTTCCCAAGTTGAAGATTTTTGGTAATTGTTACGCAAGGTTCATGTTTTCCATGCAATAAAATGGTCATAGCTCTACTCTAAGACAATTGCAAAATCTTGCAGGAGGGGGAGCTGACGGAGATCAACTCCTCTGCGGCTTTCAGACTTTCCTCACAGTCCCACTGCATGGTCCTGCTGTACTGTAGCAGGGGGAATGTGTCTGCATGCAGAGTTGCAGGCACATGTTGATGGCTTTACAGAAACTCTCAAGCATCCATAGCTAGCAGGAATGTTTGTTACAGCTAGCTGCCTTGCCGCACTAGCGGCTTGGGTGTTACTTTTCAGTTTACACATTGGCATGTTGTCCCATTACTCCCAGTGGTTAGCTCATATTGACTTAGCTTTGCCATTGTTTAAATGCAAATATTGTCTTCCCCACTTTTGTTCTTTCTTTCTCTCTCTCCCTCCATCCATCCACCCCCCCTCTCTCTCTTTCTCTCATTCTCTCCCATTCTCTCTCCTTCTCCCTCTCTCTCTCTCTCTCTCTCTCTCTCTCTCTCCCCCCTCCCTCTCTCTCTCTCTCTCTCTCTCTCTCTCTCTCTCTCTCTCTCTCTCTCTCTCTCTCTCTCTTTCTCTCATTCTCTCCCATTCTCTCTCCTTCTCCCTCTCTCTCTCTCTCTCTCTCTCCCCCCCCCCCCCCTCTCTCTTTCTCTCAGTGCCCTCTGCCAGTATGACCCGTCTGGCCCGCTCCCGGACAGCCTCCCTCACCAGTGGCAGCTCCATTGAGAGTTCTCGTATCCGGGGTTTTACACACTCTGACAGCAATGAGGGCCAGGTCAGCCACACCATGGAAGTGTCTTGCTGAACCCCCACAGACAGACGTGGGTTGTGGATAGGGACGGAGAGAGAGAGAGAGAGAGAGAGAGAGAGAGAGAGAGAGAGAGAGAGAGAGAGAGAGAGAGAGAGAGAGAGAGAGAGAGAGAGAGAGAGAGAGAGAGAGTTTCTACTTTTAAATGGTAGAGGATGTCTTCTCTATCTATCTCTCTATGTCTTTGTTGTAGTAGTACCCCAAATCCCTCAGTATTTGACCACTTCTGTCACCTCCTCCCCTCATTGTAAAAACTGACACCAACGTATTACTCTTTCCCTTAAACTTTGGAAGCAGTTTTACTTTTGTGTGTCATTTGTGTTTTACTCAGTGTCTTCTCCCCCCTTTGCCTTTTCCCTGCTCCCCTTGCCCTAAACCTGCCCCAACCTCCTTCCACTCAGACCATGAGCCCCATCTGCCCCCTGGCACCCCTCCACTCAGACCATGAGCCCCATCTGCCCCCTGGCACCCCTCCACTCAGGTCCCTCCCACACTCATCCGCTTGTCTGATGACAATCTCTGTGAGGTGATCAATGATGGTAGTTAAGTGGGTTGTATGTAGTCAGTGAAGGTAGTTTGTCATTGGAGAGAAGACATGCTTGCAAGAGGACATTTTGTTGTAGTTGGTACTATTCATCCTATTTGTCTTGAACGATAGGACAGCAGAGATTATGGGCCTTTGTCTGGGAGGTCCCAGATTTGACAGAAAGCAGCACACAACCTATTATATTTTAGAGAGTTTTGCATCACACTGTGGATATGCCTCTCTACCTGAAGGATGCATCTGTGTCACAGGCACTAGTATTCCCACTCCACATCCCCTGCCATGTGGTTTTCCCAGGGATTGTCATACAGAAGCATAAATGAACGTAGTGTGATTCTATATACCCTATAGCCACTAGTAGGAGCATCCATTCCTATATAGTTAGTGTGGCCACGGTCATCTCCACCTCCCCAACATGGAAGTGGTTCTGCTGGGGATCGGTTCTTAGTGGTCTCCCAAATGACAATCACATTTTGACCCAAACCAAACCAGACCTAGGAGCCAAGGCAGAACCCGTTACATCTGAGATGTTCTTCTCTCATGTCAGCACCACAAGACAGGACTACAGCTGGCCTCTCCTTCTACAGCACTCAGCCCCACACAAAGAATATACCAAAGCTACACACACACACTTACCTATGAGGGCTGGGCTCTGTAAGGGAACCGAGCCAAAGTATATTGGCACTTATTGACACACAGTAGCACAAAACACACGCGTGCCCACACAAACGCATGCATACACGCAAACACACTGTCAATGTGTCATCACAAAACAAATGTTATTGTATTTACATCCATACCCATGCATAACTTACACAGAGAATCAATATCCTAACATCCCACAGACCTCTTTTTTCACAATGCTATTAAGCTGGAATACTGGTCGTTGTGACTGGAGACACTAGGTGTGTGCTGCTAGCTGCTGAGATGGACTACCCATTGAGTCAGGCTAGTCCTTTGAGGAACTGGGGTCCTTGACAATTTGCACTGTAATAATTTTCTACATTTGATTTGCATTCCTTATTTTCAGTAACAACTGCTCCCTGTCATCTATTTGAATGTCAATCTCTCTGTTTCCCCCAACAGGGGTGAAGTGGGATAACTACTACCGCAGGGGTGCTTCCTGGGACTGTCTGTAAGGGGCAGGGCTTTTTTGGAGCCCATTGCTCCAAGCTCGGAATGTAGGGCAACACCCACCCCCAACCACCTCTAACCACCCCCAACCACCCCCAACCACCCCCAACCACCTCCAACCACCCCCAACAACCCCCAACCACCCCCAACCACCTCCAACCACCCCGAACCACCTCCAACCACCCCCAACCACCCCCAACCACCTCCAACCACCCCCAACCACCCCCAACCACCCCCAACCACCTCCAACCAAAACCACAAGCTTGCCCGCCCCTCACAGACACATCCAGTCGCCCCAAAAGGGCTATCAGCTGAGGTCACTTTTCTGTTCATAGTGCTGCCTAGCAACAGTGTACCAATGTGCAAGGGACCCCAGGGGGGCTGCAGCGAAGATTGTAGGAAAGAGCAGAGATTCTATCTGGATGAATGAGGCATTTTCATTTGTGAAGATGCAGAGTGTGAGAGCGAAGGGTCTACAAAATGTTCTGAAAAGGGGATAATAGAGGGGTGATTAAACGTGTAAATTGGGCTTTGGTGAGAGGATATTAGGACTAGTCAGAACAACAAACACTCCTTTCTACTCCTCCAATCTGTTTTCATGCACCGGAGTGTGATATTCAACGTTGTTGCCATGCATTTTCTCTCTGTAAGACTACTGTCGCTGTCAGCTCTGTGCCGACCTGATTCTGCCCCCTTCCTCAGTCTCAAACATACTGCCTAGGGGGCCCTGAATGTAATTTGTCCCTTTGAAATGCTGTACAGTATAGTCAAAGTGCCCCCTTCCACCCACCCACCGCCATTACCCCCTAGGGCTTGTACCTGCTAACCTGACCACCCTACACCCCAACTCCTTCCACGTCTTCCCTGCGCTGTAGATACTCACTGTTTTTAGAGCAGGTTAACTGAAAGAGGACTCCAACGCTATTGTATTGTGACACATTCCGCATTTTGGTTCCTCTTTCCTTGAGTTCCTCTTTTTATAGAACAATAGAATGGAGTTATCTGTGGTATTACTGGTCCTCGTGTATTATCATTACTATAGTATTATTGATTGATTTATATTGAGGAAAAAGTTGTTTTCTGACTGTTTCGTTTCGCAGGAGTCTCCCAGCATTGTTTCTGTTCACAGAGATAGTAGGGTTGAATCTTACCTGCTTCGTCATAAAATGTGAAATGTAAAGTTGAAATATATGTACTGTAAGTGGTCTCTGTCCATGTATTGAACATGTAATGAAAACAAATAAAAAACTGTCAGTATAGTCACATGTTTAATCAATGCATTTCTTTGCAACACTGGTTTTATAAAAATGATTGACAATGTGTTTTACTCTTGCTTCCACTGATGCTGGAGGTGGTAAAGATCTGCACACAACAGAATACACACTGTCAAGTTGTATAAAGTTTACCCAAAATGAACCTTGTAGGAAACAACCATCGAATCACTGTAGGCATACAGCATGTGGTCAACGGGGCTGTAGTTGAGGGACTGGATGTTGGTGGACATCTTCTTGATCTCCATACCGATGTCATAACGCTCCCGGCCGCTCACAGTATCAAAGGAGTAGAAGATCTCCTCTGCTTCCTTACTCAGGTACCGCGTGGCGTAGAGCACACCGCACGCCATAAAGGTGTTGGTCACAGCACGCTTATGAGCTGAAGTGGTCCAGGTCCGGCCCAGGGTGGGAGGACTGTCAGGGATCACCTCAGCGAGGACCAGGTTACCAAAGTTATCAGGGGTGCTGTAGATCACCCAGACACCAGACTCATCAGTAGCCAGGTCCATGTCAGTGTAACCATAACAAGCATCCAGATGGCAGAAGTTGAACTTGCTGTTGAACCCAGTACCTTTGGGCAGGCCCACGGTAGTGACTGTTTTTGCTGTGATGTTGAAGCGGCAGACAGCGTCCTTGTTGTAGCAGTTGTAGTAGAGGGCGTCCCCATACATTACAACATTAGGCCCCTGGATGGTGTTGGTGGTGGGGTTGGAGGAGTGAATCGCCACAGTGCCTGGAACACTGACCCCCACAACCAGAGAGCTCAGGCTGCTATAAAGTCTCACAAAGTTAGAGAAGACATTGCTTGAAGTCAAAGGCACTATCCAAAACCAGCTCTCCTTCCCTGCAGCAGGTTTGGGGTCACGACCCCAGGAGCCATAAGCATATGAGGCACCATATTCAGTGACTGAATATGTGTTGGGACCAGTCACGCTCCGGAGGTGTCCCAGGGGACAGTTTCCTACATGAGACACAGAATGAACATGATGACAGTGACACCAGAGTATCAAAAAACTCTTCAAATGCAGAAGGTTTTAGATTTGCTGTGGGAGAAGGCATGAGAAGACGAACCAGGTGCAGGTTCAGGGGGTGGGGCAGTAGGATGGTGGCCGTTCTGGCACTGGTCCAAGTCCCTCCTCAGACGTTTGTTAACCTCCTTTCCCCTGACCACCTGCATGTTGTCAAATTTCTCCAGCTTCCCCATCTCTTCTTTGAGCTCCTGCAGCTGGGAAGAAGAGCACCTGATCATTCCTCAACACATATAATCAAACTGAGCATTGACACTTCTCTACAACACCTCTAAACTCATACTGTATATGGTAGTCATACATGTTCATACAGTATATGATCTAACTATAATGCATTTTTAATCCGATGCGGCATGACCATTGCTAAGGTAAAGTATTTCAGGCAACTTCTTGAGTAAAATAGAGTTTGATCTCCAGTAAGGCTCCTTACCTGTTCAGCAGTGTCTGTGTTGAGGCGTTGGTGGCTGTGAGTGGTACTGTTGAGTTTGGCGATGAGGTTCTGGATCTCCGACAGTTCATTCTCTATGACCTGAAGAGACACCGTCCCATACAGATCCCCATCGTCCTCCTGCTCCAGCACTGACACATCAGCCTCCAGCTGGGGTAGACGCCTCTTCAGACCCAGCAACAGACCCTCCACCTCTATAGTCTACAGGTGAACAGGAGATACACTCTTTGGAAAAAAAGGTACTGTGTAGAATCTAAAAGGGTTCTTTGGCTGTCCCCACAGGAGAACCCTTTGAAGAACCCTTGTTAGTTCCAGATAGAACCCTTTTGGTTCAAAGTAGAACTGTTTGGGGTTCCATGTAGAACCCTTTCCACAGCATGGAACCAAACATGGTTTTACCTGGAACCAAAAAGGCTTCTCATTTGGGGATAGCAGAATGACCCTTTTATAGGGAACATCCAATATTACTTGATTTACTTTTATACACAATGAAATGTGAAATATCTGCTTATTCTTATTTGATTCACAATGAAATTATGTGAAATATCAGAGATCTGTTTCTCACTATTTGTAGTAATTGTTTTAGAGAAAGTGGGAATTTAGAAATGGGATTTTCGAAGCATGTCTCTTACCTGCTGTGGAGTGATGTTTTTAGTGCACTTTGAGGCACTGTTCTCTACAGTCTGCAGCTTGTCATGAGGGAAGGGGCGCTCAGAGTTCTTCAGGTCACACACACAGTCACTGGGCGAAGACTGGGAGAAATGAGAGAGCAAACAATATTATAGTACACATCTGCAGAACAATATTGACATTTATTTTTGTAAAGATTTTGCTGATGCTTATTGTTCCTACATGTCATATAGAAAACATGTATTCTGGGCTGAGCAGGACAGTGTCCTTACCTGAGGGAAGATGGAGACAAGACCAGTGAACATCAATGTGAACACCAGAGAGGACTTCATGTTTGGCCAGAGGACAGTGTGGATGTGGGACCTGTTGCTCTAAGAACCATGTAAATATGCAAGGGGATCTGTGACTCTCTCTTGTGCAATACGCCACAAGGCATGTGGTGGGTGGTGCTGAGGAGAATAACGGTAAGAGAAGAAAAATAGGGAAGAAAAAATGATGAGAATTTCATTTTTGGAGTATGTCTTGTGTGTGGTAAGGAAGAAATCAGGAACGGAAACTAAACATGTTTGTGTGACATGACAGCTACTTCTGTTCAAGAAGACAACAGGAGAGATGATAACCTAAACCTGATTATTCAAGAGCTTAACATAACTTACTCTCAGTTCCACTGTTTGCCACACTTGGTTTGTGCAATTAAATGATGGGCTCTTCAGTGCGGGCCGTTCTACTGCCAGTGTTCGTCTGTGGAGATTGGATGGCTGTGTGCTCGATTGTATGCACCTGTCAGCACCTGTCAGCAACGGGGTGTCCACATACTTTGCCTTCCATAAAATGAAGAATGCCTGTCCCATCAATCCCATCTGATCTTTGGAGATGACAGATTCTAGCTATACACTTTAGTGATTAGCTTTATGTCTAGGTTCAGTAGAGATGTGAGGCCATAAGAGCCATTTTAGTGTTAAAGGAGTATCACTTTTAGAATATGAGGTAGTAGTGGGGTTAGCTTATCTGGAAACCATCTGGGGCTAAGGCCTTTCCCACTACACAAGACACATAATGCTTGGGTGATTGCATTACTTGAGAATGTTTCCTCAAACTCTGCATCCAGCTCAGAATCACTGTAGATATGCTGGTGTTTAAATGTATCCACAATGCACAGCATGTTTCATACCATAATTTTGGTGAAATGTGGATCTCAGCAAAGCTGGTTGTGCAGTAAGGGAAATGTGAATTGCACAGAGGTAAAAATATAGAACATTGTTCCCGTCACTGATTCCACCACAAACCCAGCACATGTCCATATTTTGGTTTGATGGTTTCATAACCTCTGAATTTACATAGACGGAACTGCCTTCTACAGCAAAAATATTAACATCTGTGAATGTGTGTGTGCTTACAATGTTGTTCCTTTTCATTTCAGTGTGCCATGGGAACTATAATGCTGCAGTTCTACTCTTTGTCCACACTGCCTGTCTACTGTTTTATGTTTCCTATCTCATCTAATACATTTTTTAAACTTCCACAGGTTTATGTTCATTGTTACTAAAGAACCTCAAATGTTCTTATTCTTACGTGCCATGTATTACTTATTTCTAAAGGATTGATAGTGTTTTTTGTTGATGTAGATGTTTTTATTTGGGTGTATGCAAATAGAATAGCATGCTTTTCTCTGCATACTGTGCATGTGTACACAAAGGGTAATGGTGATGACCAGCACATCCCTGGCCTCCAACAGGATGACTTGTATTCATGCCAGGTGAACACACTAGGCCCAGGTTCTCCAACAGGACCCAAGCAATTCTGAAAGTACATGCAATTTTTGCATGTGTTCCATTGCAAACTGTCATAAACATAAAGCTCTCGGCTACTAGTGCAAGCCTCTCTACACTGGCTTCCTGTTAAGGCTAGGGCTGATTTCAAGGTTTTACTGCTAAGCTACAAAGCATTACATGGGCGTGCTCCTACCTATCTTTACGATTTGGTCCTGCCGTACATGCGTACTTGTACGCTATGGTCACAAGACACAGGAATCCTTACTGTTCCTAGAATTTCTAAGCAAACAGCTGGAGGCAGGGCTTTCTCCTATAGAGCCCCATTTTTATGGAATGGTCTGCCAATCCATGTGAGAGACGCAGACTCGGTCTCAACCTTTAAGTCTTTATTGAAGACTCATCTCTTCAGTAAGTCCTGTGATTGAGTGTAGTCTGGCCCAGGAGTGTGAAGGGGAACGAAAAGGCACTGGAGCAACGAACCGCCCTTGCTGTCTCTGCCTGGCCAGTTCCCCTCTCTCCACTGGGATTCTCTGCCTCTAACCTTATTACAGGGGCTGAGTCACTGGCTTACTGGTGCTCTTCCATGCCATCCCTAGGAGGGGTGTGTCACTTGAGTGGGTTGAGTCAACCCCCCTTGGGTTATGCTGTGGGGGAGATCTTCATGGGCTATACTCGGCCTTGTCTCAGGATGGTAAGTTGGTGGTTGAAGATATCCCTCTAGTGGTGTGGGGGCTGTGCTTTGGTAAAGTGGGTGGGATTATAACCTGCCTGTTTGGCCCTGTCCTGGGGTATCGTTTGACGGGGCCACAGTATCTCCCGACCCTTCCTGTCTCAGCCTCCAGTATTTATGCTGCAATAGTTTATGTGTCGGGGGGTTAGGGTCAGTCTGTTATATCTGGAGTATTTCTCCTGTCTTATCCGGTGTCCTGTGTGAATTTAAGTATGCTCTCTCTAACTCTCGCTCTCTTTTTTCTCTTTCTCTTTTTCTCTATTTCTTTCTTTCTCTCTCTCTCTCGGAGGACCTGAGTCCTAGGACCATGCCTCAGGACTACCTGGCCTGATGACTCCTTGCTGCCCCCAGTCCACCTGGCCGTGCTGCTGCTCCAGTTGAACTGTTCTGCCTGCGTCTATGGAACCCTGACCTGTTCACCGGATGTGCTACCTTGTCCCAGACCTGCTGTTTTCAACTCTCTAGAGACAGCATGAGCTGTAGAGATACTCTGAATGTTCGGCTATGAAAAGCCAACTGACATTTACTCCTGAGGTGCTGACCTGTTACACCCTCGACAACCACTGTGATTATCATTATTTGACCCTGCTGGTCATCTATGAACATCTGAACATCTTGGCCATGTTCTGTTATAATCTCCACCCGGCACAGCCAGAAGAGGACTGGCCACCCCTCATAGCCTGGTTCCTCTCTAGGTTTCTTCCTAGGTTCTGGCCTTTCTAGGGAGTTTTTCCTAGCCACCGTGCTTCTACACCTGCATTGCTTGCTGTTTGTGGTTTTAGGCTGTCACGTTGTGACATCAGCTGATGTAAGAAGGGCTTTATAAATACATTTGATTGTTACTATCCAATCAAAGCCACTTTGACATGATCCCACTCTGCAGCAGTAGGCCTAACAGGAACATTGCTAGACCGATTCCTCTCTTTCTAAATGTTCAACTAAAGGGGAAATACACAAAAAAATCTAAAACATTATTATTTCTTACCTCAAAATTGGTATTCTGATGTGATTTAAGCATTGGCATGGACTCAGAACACCCATTTACATTGTTTATCTATTAATAACCATAATATTGAGAGTAAAAAAACAGAATAATTTTTTTTTTAATAGGACAGCAAAATTGACACAGAAAACAGAATTCCAGAAAATACAAATGATAATTTTATGGGGCGCCTTATAGTTTATTAACCATTGTTTTGATATGCATGTTAACAGAAAACACATATCTTGTACACCAAGGACCCGGGGAAGAGTTGCTGGGTCAAAGAATGTGCATATTTGAAAGATATTTTAAAAATAGTAGCTTGCGATGTGTATTTCTTTAAAAAAAAACAAGTATCTCTCATGCTAGAAAAGGTTGGAGACCCCAGGTCTAGGCGTTCCCTGGCCTGGAGTTCGACGGGGTTATGCATCTGGTGCAGGACTGCGGAGACTTCCTGCAAAAACATCAGGCACTGGTAAGGTGTGTCATGGTGGGTTAGGTGTGTCACAGTGGGCTAGGTGTTTTACAGTGGGCTATGATTATGTTCTGACATGGTTTCCTGTTCCATAAACAACATAACCATGGACATATGATCAAAATCAAAACAACGTTTTGCGGTAATCAGTGTGCATTTTAAGTTGATTGATATTTTATATTTCTCAACTGATTGTTAGGTGATGCTTTCCAACGAGAGGCGTCCTCAGATCCAGGCCACTATTGAGAACATGACTGCTAGCCAGGAGCCGTACCAGTACCTGAACGACCAGGGTCTGTACACCTCCCTGCACCTGCGTCAGCTAGCCAAGGAACTGAGGGAGCTGGAGGCTTCATACACCAAAACAAGCCAAGTGATCAGACTCAAAAATGGACCAAAGAGGTACATACAGTATAGTTCATTTTATTACATGTCATCTTTGGACAATCTTTTTTTGTACGATTTTATTTGACCTTTTATAAACAATACAAAACATTCACATCATACAAACATCAACTACATGACACCTGCCCAGACCCACTAGACCACACCCCTGTCTCCAGCTCCCGCATCACTTTCCGCCACAAAGCCTCAAACTGCACCATTTTGTTTTTCTCTCCGTCACCCACACAGTTTACATTTTTACATAAAGCATTTGACCTTTCCATTGCATTAACAACGGAGGATTGGTTGATTTCCAGTTTTTTCAGTATGCTTTTTTTTAAGATCTTGGACCAATCTAACACATTATATCAACACCAACCCTGCCTCTCAACCTAAAATTATATAGATTTATTACAACATGTAATACAATCTAGCCGAAGCAGTTATCAATGCATCTCAGATGGGTAAGAAATGAGAGCTTGCAAAGGCCTTTCTCTGGGTACTCTAATGTGTCATGTGCTAATAATGTCTCTTCACTGTGTGTCTCCCAGATCGATACGGTGTGTAAGGAGATAGATACTGTAGGATCAAACACCTTTAACATGAAGATGGTGAAAGAAAAGTGCAGCTTTCTGAAGAATGGCATGGAGTCCTGTAGGACAATCTCAGATCAGTTCATAAATGAGTGTAAATGTGTGTTTTTGAGAGACAGCTCAGATACCTTAGGCCAGCATTTCCCAAACTCGGTCCACACCCCAAAGACCAGGAGGTTAGTGAGGACTTCTACTATATTCAGCCCCTTGTGAACGGCCACAGACTGGGGAACATCGTTCGCCGTTACAGCCCCTATGACAACTTCATGACCTCTAAGAACCACGAGGATGTGTCCGTGGCACCGTCCCTCAGCCTTGCTAATTCCATCCAGGGCTTCGGCACCGTGGCATGGTGAGGCAGTGTTCTATAACTGCTGCGACTCCGCTGAGCTGGCCCACTATGACCTACAGGCCAAGGTCACAAGTCGTCTGAAGATACCTGACGTCGGCTACAACAACCAGTTCCCCTACTGCTACTACAACTGTAAAGACTGGACCGACATCGACTTTGCTGCTGATGAGACTGGGTTATCTACAGCACTACTGTGGCCTTGGTGCTGAGCCAGCTAGACAGTTCCTAATATTCTGTACACTCAATGTAGAAACAGTGTGTGTGCTGTTTTCTGCTTATCTTTATAATGTTGACTTCTTCCTAAATAAATTAAATCACAACGATGTTAAATAAGGGTTGGCTAGAATTAGATTTGAAATGTCTTGAAGTGCTATAAACATGATAAACACACTGAATTGGGCTCTAAATGATTTAATTCAGTCAGGCATTCATTTTTATTTCCTCAAAGCTACTGAGGTAGACATACAGTGCAGCACAATAGTCTGAATTAAATATGGTTAAATTACACACAGGCACACACACACACACACATACGTACACACAAACGACCTGTGTAGCCTTGAAGTATCCATAATAGTGCTCTTGTTTCCTGCAAAAAAAATATTTAAATTTTAAAACTAGTTATGAGCCCTTTGTCCAAAATAGAAAGTAATATTTCAATAACTTTGTTCTGTAAATATTGTACCAGAATCTTCTTAGGCTTGACTCCATTTACAGCTTCAATCTCCTACATCTCTGCATCCAATGACAGGCCTAAAGGACTGGGAGGTGAGCTGATAGGTTCACAGAGAGATTCTGGGTCATTCTGGTCAGAATCATCTAAAAACAGAACACCCTTATAGCAAAGTAATACTGTTTAATGTCACATTCAAACATTGGTATACAGTAATGCATAAAAACTGCTTCTCAGTAACCAATATCAGTAACCTAGTATGTCAGCAGAGGGTGCTGGAGGAACTAATAACAGGGAACAAAAGAACACACATTAAAACATGTATTCAAAGCAAATCACCTGCCTCTCTAGGAGCTGTCGTGTCTTCCTTAGTTTATACTCCAACAACTGCTGTTCTATACACATAAACAGAACACATGAATGAATACCTTATAATTCTATACAGAATTGTGGATAAGTCTGATCACAACTACCGTAAGTAGGGCCTGACATGACAGACACACACTACTGTGGCCAAGAAACCAATGTGAAACAGACATACTCTGTGCAGTCGCTCTCTCTCCTTGTCCAACTCATTGTTTAGGGTGTCCACTTCCCTCCTCTGTAGCTCCGACTGAATGTGTTAACACAGATGTATTGAATGCACAGTTATCTAGCAGGGCTTTATATTCCATAAAATATCCTCTTATGGCTGGTTACTCTCACCTGTTCTCTAAGGGTCTTGACCTCTCTGACCAGCCTTGTCACACACACTGCCTGCTGCTGGTAGGCTGCCAAGGCCTTGGTTCTCCTGACAGAGATAAAGACACAACAATTAGCATCTGACAGGGCACAACCCTGACAAGCATGGCACATCGTAATGTGTGGTCTTATGTTATGATGACACTCTCTCAGAGAAACATTTTTATTTTTTTATTTTACGAGGCAGGTCAATTAAGCTCAAAGTACGGCCTGGCACAAGGCAAAAAAAAAGCCAGTAATAATACTGAGACATTTCTGTGTAACCTATGTGTTACTTTATATACTCTCTGCTCTAATAAACAATGTTAACCAGGGGTGGTCTGTATGAGCACAGCGGGAGAGCACCATGCTGTGTGCTCAACTCACGCCATCTCCACCTCCAGCTCGAGTTCCAGCAGCATCAAGGAAAACCCTGGGTTACGTCTCTTTGACTCTGAAGAACGAGAGGAAAACCCTGGGTTACGTCTCTCTGACTCTGAAGAACGAGAGGAGAGAGGACATGTTACGGCTTCATTGATATGGCCTGTACTGAGCTCCCTGTGTGGTTCATGTGAGGTGGCTCACCGGTGGTGGAGGGAGGTAGGTAACTCACCGGTGGTGGAGGGAGGTATGTAACTCACCGGTGGTGGTGGAGGGAGGTAGGTAACTCACCGGTGGTGGTGGGAGGTAGGTAGGTAACTCACCGGTGGTGGTGGAGGGAGGTAACTCACCGGTGGTGGTGGAGGGAGGTAACTCACCAGTGGTGGAGGGAGGGAGGTAGGTAACTCACCGGTGGTGGTGGAGGGAGGTAACTCACCGGTGGTGGTGGAGGTAGGTAACTCACCGGTGGTGGAGGGAGGTAGGTAACTCACCGGTGGTGGAGGGAGGTAGGTAACTCACCGGTGGTGGAGGGAGGTAGGTAACTCACCTGTTGTGGAGGGAGGTAGGTAACTCACCTGTGGTGGAGGGAGGTAGGTAACTCACCGGTGGTGGAGGGAGGTAGGTAACTCACCGGTGGTGGAGGGAGGTAGGTAACTCACCGGTGGTGGAGGGAGGTAGGTAACTCACCGGTGGTGGAGGGAGGTAGGTAACTCACCGGTGGTGGTGGAGGGAGGTAGGTAACTCACCAGTGGTGGAGGGAGGTAGGTAGGTAACTCACCGGTGGTGGTGGAGGGAGGTAGGTAACTCACCGGTGGTGGTGGAGGGAGGTAGGTAACTCACCGGTGGTGGAGGGAGGTAGGTAACTCACCTGTGGTGGAGGGAGGTAGGTAACTCACCGGTGGTGGAGGGAGGTAGGTAACTCACCGGTGGTGGAGGGAGGTAGGTAACTCACCGGTGGTGGTGGAGGGAGGTAACTCACCAGTGGTGGAGGGAGGTAGGTAACTCACCTGTTGTGGAGGGAGGTAGGTAACTCACCGGTGGTGGAGGGAGGTAGGTAACTCACCTGTGGTGAGGGAGGTAGGTAACTCACCTGTGGTGGAGGGAGGTAGGTAACTCACCGGTGGTGGAGGGAGGGAGGTAGGTAACTCACCGGTGGTGGAGGGAGGTAGGTAACTCACCGGTGGTGGTGGAGGGAGGTAGGTAACTCACCGGTGGTGGTGGAGGGAGGTAACTCACCAGTGGTGGAGGGAGGGAGGTAGGTAACTCACCGGTGGTGGTGGAGGGAGGTAACTCACCGGTGGTGGTGGAGGTAGGTAACTCACCGGTGGTGGAGGGAGGTAGGTAACTCACCGGTGGTGGAGGGAGGTAGGTAACTCACCGGTGGTGGAGGGAGGTAGGTAACTCACCTGTTGTGGAGGGAGGTAGGTAACTCACCTGTGGTGGAGGGAGGTAGGTAACTCACCGGTGGTGGAGGGAGGTAGGTAACTCACCGGTGGTGGTGGAGGGAGGTAGGTAACTCACCGGTGGTGGAGGGAGGTAGGTAACTCACCGGTGGTGGTGGAGGGAGGTAGGTAACTCACCAGTGGTGGAGGGAGGTAGGTAGGTAACTCACCGGTGGTGGTGGAGGGAGGTAGGTAACTCACCGGTGGTGGTGGAGGGAGGTAGGTAACTCACCGGTGGTGGAGGGAGGTAGGTAACTCACCTGTGGTGGAGGGAGGTAGGTAACTCACCGGTGGTGGAGGGAGGTAGGTAACTCAACGGTGGTGGAGGGAGGTAGGTAACTCACCGGTGGTGGTGGAGGGAGGTAACTCACCAGTGGTGGAGGGAGGTAGGTAACTCACCTGTTGTGGAGGGAGGTAGGTAACTCACCGGTGGTGGAGGGAGGTAGGTAACTCACCTGTGGTGAGGGAGGTAGGTAACTCACCTGTGGTGGAGGGAGGTAGGTAACTCACCGGTGGTGGAGGGAGGTAGGTAACTCACCGGTGGTGGAGGGAGGTAGGTAACTCACCGGTGGTGGAGGGAGGTAGGTAACTCACCGGTGGTGGAGGGAGGTAGGTAACTCACCGGTGGTGGAGGGAGGTAGGTAACTCACCTGTGGTGGAGGGAGGTAGGTAACTCACCTGTGGTGGAGGGAGGTAGGTAACTCACCGGTGGTGGAGGGAGGTAGGTAACTCACCGGTGGTGGAGGGAGGTAGGTAACTCACCGGTGGTGGTGGAAGGAGGTAGGTAACTCACCGGTGGTGGTGGAGGGAGGTAGGTAACTCACCGGTGGTGGTGGAGGGAGGGAGGTAGGTAACTCACCGGTGGTGGTGGAGGGAGGTAACTCACTGTGGTGGAGGGAGGTAGGTAACTCACCGGTGGTGGTGGAGGGAGGTAGGTAACTCACCGGTGGTGGTGGAGGGGGGTAACTCACCAGTGGTGGAGGGAGGTAGGTAACTCACCTGTTGTGGAGGGAGGTAGGTAACTCACCGGTGGTGGAGGGAGGTAGGTAACTCACCTGTGGTGAGGGAGGTAGGTAACTCACCTGTGGTGGAGGGAGGTAGGTAACTCACCGGTGGTGGAGGGAGGTAGGTAACTCACCGGTGGTGGAGGGAGGTAGGTAACTCACCGGTGGTGGAGGGAGGTAGGTAACTCACCTGTGGTGGAGGGAGGTAGGTAACTCACCTGTGGTGGAGGGAGGTAGGTAACTCACCGGTGGTGGAGGGAGGTAGGTAACTCACCGGCTGTGGTGGAGGGAGGTAGGTAACTCACCGGTGGTGGTGGAGGGAGGTAGGTAACTCACCGGTGGTGGTGGAGGGAGGGAGGTAGGTAACTCACCGGTGGAGGGAGGTAGGTAGGTAACTCACCGGTGGTGGTGGAGGGAGGTAGGTAACTCACCGGTGTTGGTGGAGGGAGGTAGGTAACTCACCGGTGGTGGAGGAGGGAGGTAGGTAACTCACCGGTGGTGGAGGGAGGTAGGTAACTCACCTGTGGTGGAGGGAGGTAGGTAACTCACAGGTGGTGGAGGGAGGTAGGTAACTCACCGGTGGTGGAGGGAGGTAGGTAACTCACCGGTGGTGGTGGAGGGAGGTAACTCACCAGTGGTGGAGGGAGGTAGGTAACTCACCTGTTGTGGAGGGAGGTAGGTAACTCACCGGTGGTGGAGGGAGGTAGGTAACTCACCTGTGGTGAGGGAGGTAGGTAACTCACCTGTGGTGGAGGGAGGTAGGTAACTCACCGGTGGTGGAGGGAGGTAGGTAACTCACCGGTGGTGGAGGGAGGTAGGTAACTCACCGGTGGTGGTGGAGGGAGGTAGGTAACTCACCGGTGGTGGTGGAGGGAGGTAACTCACCAGTGGTGGAGGGAGGGAGGTAGGTAACTCACCGGTGGTGGTGGAGGGAGGTAACTCACCGGTGGTGGTGGAGGTAGGTAACTCACCGGTGGTGGAGGGAGGTAGGTAACTCACCGGTGGTGGAGGGAGGTAGGTAACTCACCGGTGGTGGAGGGAGGTAGGTAACTCACCTGTTGTGGAGGGAGGTAGGTAACTCACCTGTGGTGGAGGGAGGTAGGTAACTCACCGGTGGTGGAGGGAGGTAGGTAACTCACCGGTGGTGGAGGGAGGTAGGTAACTCACCGGTGGTGGAGGGAGGTAGGTAACTCACCGGTGGTGGTGGAGGGAGGTAGGTAACTCACCAGTGGTGGAGGGAGGTAGGTAGGTAACTCACCGGTGGTGGTGGAGGGAGGTAGGTAACTCACCGGTGGTGGTGGAGGGAGGTAGGTAACTCACCGGTGGTGGAGGGAGGTAGGTAACTCACCTGTGGTGGAGGGAGGTAGGTAACTCACCGGTGGTGGAGGGAGGTAGGTAACTCACCGGTGGTGGAGGGAGGTAGGTAACTCACCGGTGGTGGTGGAGGGAGGTAACTCACCAGTGGTGGAGGGAGGTAGGTAACTCACCTGTTGTGGAGGGAGGTAGGTAACTCACCGGTGGTGGAGGGAGGTAGGTAACTCACCTGTGGTGAGGGAGGTAGGTAACTCACCTGTGGTGGAGGGAGGTAGGTAACTCACCGGTGGTGGAGGGAGGTAGGTAACTCACCGGTGGTGGAGGGAGGTAGGTAACTCACCGGTGGTGGAGGGAGGTAGGTAACTCACCGGTGGTGGAGGGAGGTAGGTAACTCACCGGTGGTGGAGGGAGGTAGGTAACTCACCTGTGGTGGAGGGAGGTAGGTAACTCACCTGTGGTGGAGGGAGGTAGGTAACTTACCGGTGGTGGAGGGAGGTAGGTAACTCACCGGTGGTGGTGGAGGGAGGTAGGTAACTCACCGGTGGTGGTTGAGGGAGGTAGGTAACTCACCGGTGGTGGTGGAGGGAGGGAGGTAGGTAACTCACCGGTGGTGGTGGAGGGAGGTAACTCACCTGTGGTGGAGGGAGGTAGGTAACTCACCGGTGGTGGTGGAGGGAGGTAGGTAACTCACCGGTGGTGGTGGAGGGGGGTAACTCACCAGTGGTGGAGGGAGGTAGGTAACTCACCTGTTGTGGAGGGAGGTAGGTAACTCACCGGTGGTGGAGGGAGGTAAGTAACTCACCGGTGGTGGAGGGAGGTAGGTAACTCACCGGTGGTGGAGGGAGGTAGGTAACTCACCGGTGGTGGAGGGAGGTAGGTAACTCACCGGTGGTGGAGGGAGGTAGGTAACTCACCGGTGGTGGAGGGAGGTAGGTAACTCACCTGTGGTGGAGGGAGGTAGGTAACTCACCTGTGGTGGAGGGAGGTAGGTAACTCACCGGTGGTGGAGGGAGGTAGGTAACTCACCGGTGGTGGTGGAGGGAGGTAGGTAACTCACCGGTGGTGGTGGAGGGAGGTAGGTAACTCACCGGTGGTGGTGGAGGGAGGGAGGTAGGTAACTCACCGGTGGTGGTGGAGGGAGGTAACTCACCTGTGGTGGTGGAGGGAGGGAGGTAGGTAACTCACCGGTGGTGGTGGAGGGAGGTATGTAACTCACCGGTGGTGGTGGAGGGAGGTAGGTAACTCACCAGTGGTGGAGGGAGATAGGTAGGTAACTCACCGGTGTTGGTGGAGGGAGGTAGGTAGGTAACTCACCGGTGGTGGTGGAGGGAGGTAGGTAACTCACCGGTGTTGGTGGAGGGAGGTAGGTAACTCACCGGTGGTGGAGGAGGGAGGTAGGTAACTCACCGGTGGTGGAGGGAGGTAGGTAACTCACCGGTGGTGGTGGAGGGAGGTAGGTAACTCACCGGTGGTGGTGAAGGGAGGTTGGTAACTCACCAGTGGTGGTGGAGGGAGGTAGGTAACTGACCGGTGGTGGTGGAGGGAGGTAACTCACCGGTGGTGGTGGAGGGAGGTAACTCAACAGTGGTGGAGGGAGGGAGGTAGGTAACTCACCGGTGGTGGTGGAGGGAGGTAACTCACCGGTGGTGGTGGAGGTAGGTAACTCACCGGTGGTGGTGGAGGGAGGTAGGTGGGTAACTCACCGGTGGTGGTGGAGGGTGGTAGGTAGGTAACTCACCGGTGGTGGTGGAGGGAGGTAGGTAACTCACCGGTGGTGGTGGAGAAGGGAGGTAGGTAACTCACCTGTGGTGGAGGGAGGGAGGTAGGTAACTCACCGGTGGTGGAGGGAGGTAGGTAACTCATCGGTGGTGGAGGAGGTAGGTAACTCACCTGTGGTGGAGGGAGGTAGGTAACTCACCGGTGGTGGAGGGAGGTAGGTAACTCACCGGTGGTGGAGGGAGGTAAGTAACTCACCTGTGGTGGAGGGAGGTAGATAACTCACCTGTGGTGGAGGGAGGTAGGTAACTCACCGGTGGTGGAGGGAGGTAGGTAACTGACCTGTGGTGGAGGGAGGTAGGTAACTCACCGGTGGTGGAGGGAGGTAGGTAACTCACCGGTGGTGGTGGAGGGAGGTAGGTAACTCACCGGTGGTGGTGGAGGGAGGTAGGTAACTCACCGGTGGTGGTGGAGGGAGGTAGGTAACTCACTGGTGGTGGTGGAGGGAGGTAGGTAACTCACCGGTGGTGGTGGAGGGAGGTAGGTAACTCACCGGTGGTGGTGGAGGGAGGTAGGTAGGTAACTCACCGGTGGTGGTGGAGGGAGGTAGGTAGGTAACTCACCAGTGGTGGAGGGAGATAGGTAGGTAACTCACCGGTGGTGGTGGAGGGAGGTAGGTAGGTAACTCACCGGTGGTGGTGGAGGGAGGTAGGTAACTCACTGGTGTTGGTGGAGGGAGGTAGGTAACTCACCGGTGGTGGAGGAGGGAGGTAGGTAACTCACCGGTGGTGGAGGGAGGTAGGTAACTCACCGGTGGTGGTGGAGGGAGGTAGGTAACTCACCGGTGGTGGTGGAGGGAGGTTGGTAACTCACCAGTGGTGGTGGAGGGAGGTAGGTAACTGACCGGTGGTGGTGGAGGGAGGTAACTCACCGGTGGTGGTGGAGGGAGGTAACTCACCAGTGGTGGAGGGAGGGAGGTAGGTAACTCACCGGTGGTGGTGGAGGGAGGTAACTCACCGGTGGTGGTGGAGGTAGGTAACTCACCGGTGGTGGTGGAGGGAGGTAGGTGGGTAACTCACCGGTGGTGGTGGATTGTGGTAGGTAGGTAACTCACCGGTGGTGGTGGAGGGAGGTAGGTAACTCACCGGTGGTGGTGGAGGGAGGGAGGTAGGTAGATCACCGGTGGTGGTGGAGGGAGGGAGGTAGGTAACTCACCGGTGGTGGTGGAGGGAGGTAGGTAGGTAACTCACCGGTGGTGGTGGAGGGAGGTAGGTAGGTAACTCACCGGTGGTGGTAACTCACCGGTGGTGGTGGAGGGAGGTAGGTAGGTAACTCACCGGTGGTGGTGGAGGGAGGTAAGTACCTCACCGGTGGTGGAGGGAGGTAGGTAACTCACCGGTGGTGGAGGGAGGTAGGTAACTCACCGGTGGTGGTGGAGGGAAGTATCTCACCGGTGGTGGAGGGAGGTAGGTAACTCACCGGTGTTGGAGGGAGGTAGGTAACTCACCGGTGGTGGAGGGAGGTAGGTAACTCACCGGTGGTGGAGGGAGGTAGGTAACTCACCGGTGGTGGAGGGAGGTAGGTAACTCACCGGTGGTGGAGGGAGGTAGGTAACTCACCTGTGGTGGAGGGAGGTAGGTAACTCACCTGTGGTGGAGGGAGGTAGGTAACTCACCGGTGGTGGAGGGAGGTAGGTAACTCACCGGTGGTGGTGGAGGGAGGTAGGTAACTCACCTGTTGTGGAGGGAGGTAGGTAACTCACCGGTGGTGGAGGGAGGTAGGTAACTCACCTGTGGTGGAGGGAGGTAGGTAACTCACCGGTGGTGGTGGAGGGAGGGAGGTAGGTAACTCACCGGTGGTGGTGGAGGGAGTTAACTCACCAGAGGTGAAGGGAGGTAGGTAACTCACCGATGGTGGAGGGAGATAGGTAACTCACCGGTGGTGGAGGGAGGTTGGTAACTCACCGGTGGTGGTGGAGGGAGGTAGGTAACTCACCGGTGGTGGTGGAGGGAGGTAGGTAACTCACCGGTGGTGGTGGAGGGAGGGAGGTAGGTAACTCACCGGTGGTGGTGGAGGGAGGGAGGTAGGTAGATCACCGGTGGTGGTGGAGGGAGGGAGGTAGGTAACTCACCGGTGGTGGTGGAGGGAGGTAGGTAGGTAACTCACCGGTGGTGGTGGAGGGAGGTAGGTAGGTAACTCACCGGTGGTGGTAACTCACCGGTGGTGGTGGAGGGAGGTAGGTAGGTAACTCACCGGTGGTGGTGGAGGGAGGTAAGTACCTCACCGGTGGTGGAGGGAGGTAGGTAACTCACCGGTGGTGGAGGGAGGTAGGTAACTCACCGGTGGTGGTGGAGGGAAGTATCTCAACCGGTGGTGGAGGGAGGAAGGTAACTCACCGGTGTTGGAGGGAGGTAGGTAACTCACCGGTGGTGGAGGGAGGTAGGTAACTCACCGGTGGTGGAGGGAGGTAGGTAACTCACCGGTGGTGGAGGGAGGTAGGTAACTCACCTGTGGTGGAGGGAGGTAGGTAACTCACCTGTGGTGGAGGGAGGTAGGTAACTCACCGGTGGTGGAGGGAGGTAGGTAACTCACCGGTGGTGGTGGAGGGAGGTAGGTAACTCACCGGTGGTGGTGGAGGGAGGTAGGTAACTCACCGGTGGTGGTGAAGGGAGGGAGGTAGGTAACTCACCGGTGGTGGTGGAGGGAGGTAACTCACCGGTGGTGGAGGGAGGTAGGTAACTCACCGGTGGTGGAGGGAGGTAGGTAACTCACCTGTGGTGGAGGGAGGTAGGTAACTCACCGGTGGTGGAGGGAGGTAGGTAACTCACCGGTGGTGGAGGGAGGTAGGTAACTCACCGGTGGTGGAGGGAGGTAGGTAACTCACCGGTGGTGGAGGGAGGTAGGTAACTCACCGGTGGTGGAGGGAGGTAGGTAACTCACCGGTGGTGGTGGAGGGAGGTAGGTAACTCACCGGTGGTGGTGGAGGGAGGGAGGTAGGTAACTCACCGGTGGTGGTGGAGGGAGGTAACTCACCTGTGGTGGAGGGAGGTAGGTAACTCACCGGTGGTGGTGGAGGGGGGTAACTCACCAGTGGTGGAGGGAGGTAGGTAACTCACCTGTTGTGGAGGGAGGTAGGTAACTCACCGGTGGTGGAGGGAGGTAGGTAACTCACCTGTGGTGAGGGAGGTAGGTAACTCACCTGTGGTGGAGGGAGGTAGGTAACTCACCGGTGGTGGAGGGAGGTAGGTAACTCACCGGTGGTGGAGGGAGGTAGGTAACTCACCGGTGGTGGAGGGAGGTAGGTAACTCACCGGTGGTGGAGGGAGGTAGGTAACTCACCGGTGGTGGAGGGAGGTAGGTAACTCAACTGTGGTGGAGGGAGGTAGGTAACTCACCTGTGGTGGAGGGAGGTAGGTAACTCACCGGTGGTGGAGGGAGGTAGGTAACTCACCGGTGGTGGTGGAGGGAGGTAGGTAACTCACCGGTGGTGGTGGAGGGAGGTAGGTAACTCACCGGTGGTGGTGGAGGGAGGGAGGTAGGTAACTCACCGGTGGTGGTGGAGGGAGGTAACTCACCTGTGGTGGAGGGAGGTAGGTAACTCACCGGTGGTGGTGGAGGGAGGTATGTAACTCACCGGTGGTGGTGGAGGGAGGTAGGTAACTCACCAGTGGTGGAGGGAGATAGGTAGGTAACTCACCGGTGGTGGTGGAGGGAGGTAGGTAGGTAACTCACCGGTGGTGGAGGGAGGTAGGTAACTCACCGGTGGTGGTGGAGGGAGGTAGGTAACTCACCGGTGGTGGTGGAGGGAGGTAGGTAACTCACCGGTGGTGGTGGAGGGAGGGAGGTAGGTAACTCACCGGTGGTGGTGGAGGGAGGTAACTCACCGGTGGTGGTGGAGGGAGGTAGGTAACTCACCAGTGGTGGAGGGAGATAGGTAGGTAACTCACCGGTGGTGGTGGAGGGAGTAGGTAGGTAACTCACCGGTGGTGGTGGAGGGGGAGGTAGGTAACTCACCGGTGTTGGTGGAGGGAGGTAGGTAACTCATCGGTGGTGGAGGAGGGAGGTAGGTAACTCACCGGTGGTGGAGGGAGGTAGGTAACTCACCGGTGGTGGTGGAGGGAGGTTGGTAACTCACCAGTGGTGGTGGAGGGAGGGAGGTAACTGACCGGTGGTGGTGGAGGGAGGTAACTCACCGGTGGTGGTGGAGGTAGGTAACTCACCGGTGGTGGTGGAGGGAGGTAGGTGGGTAACTCACCGGTGGTGGTGGAGGGTGGTAGGTAGGTAACTCACCGGTGGTGGTGGAGAAGGGAGGTAGGTAACTCACCTGTGGTGGAGGGAGGTAGGTAACTCACCGGTGGTGGAGGGAGGTAGGTAACTCACCGGTGGTGGAGGGAGGTAGGTAACTCACCGGTGGTGGAGGGAGGTAGGTAACTCACCGGTGGTGGAGGGAGGTAGGTAACTCACCTGTGGTGGAGGGAGGTGGTGGAGGGAGGTAGGTAACTCACCGGTGGTGGAGGGAGGTAGGTAACTGACCTGTGGTGGAGGGAGGTAGGTAACTCACCGGTGGTGGAGGGAGGTAGGTAACTCACCGGTGGTGGTGGAGGGAGGTAGGTAACTCACCGGTGGTGGTGGAGGGAGGTAGGTAACTCACCGGTGGTGGTGGAGGGAGGTAGGTAACTCACTGGTGGTGGTGGAGGGAGGTAGGTAACTCACCGGTGGTGGTGGAGGGAGGTAGGTAACTCACCGGTGGAGGTGGAGGGAGGTAGGTAGGTAACTCACCGGTGGTGGTGGAGGGAGGTAGGTAACTCACCAGTGGTGGAGGGAGATAGGTAGGTAACTCACCGGTGGTGGTGGAGGGAGGTAGGTAGGTAACTCACCGGTGGTGGTGGAGGGAGGTAGGTAGGTAACTCACCGGTGGTGGTGGAGGGAGGTAGGTAACTCACTGGTGTTGGTGGAGGGAGGTAGGTAACTCACCGGTGGTGGAGGAGGGAGGTAGGTAACTCACCGGTGGTGGAGGGAGGTAGGTAACTCACCGGTGGTGGTGGAGGAAGGTAGGTAACTGACCGGTGGTGGTGGAGGGAGGTAACTCACCGGTGGTGGAGGGAGGTTGGTAACTCACCAGTGGTGGTGGAGGGAGGTAGGTAACTGACCGGTGGTGGTGGAGGGAGGTAACTCACCGGTGGTGGTGGAGGGAGGTAACTCACCAGTGGTGGAGGGAGGGAGGTAGGTAACTCACCGGTGGTGGTGGAGGGAGGTAACTCACCGGTGGTGGTGGAGGGAGGTAACTCACCAGTGGTGGAGGGAGGGAGGTAGGTAACTCACCGGTGGTGGTGGAGGGAGGTAACTCACCGGTGGTGGTGGAGGTAGGTAACTCACCGGTGGTGGTGGAGGGAGGTAGGTGGGTAACTCACCGGTGGTGGTGGAGGGTGGTAGGTAGGTAACTCACCGGTGGTGGTGGAGGGAGGTAGGTAACTCACCGGTGGTGGTGGAGAAGGGAGGTAGGTAACTCACCTGTGGTGGAGGGAGGGAGGTAGGTAACTCACCGGTGGTGGTGGAGGGAGGTAGGTAACTCACCGGTGGTGGTGGAGGGAGGTAGGTAGGTAACTCACCGGTGGTGGAGGGAGGTAGGTAACTCACCTGTGGTGGAGGGAGGGAGGTAGGTAACTCACCTGTGGTGGAGGGAGGTAGGTAACTCACCGGTGGTGGTGGAGAAGGGAGGTAGGTAACTCACCGGTGGTGGAGGGAGGTAGGTAACTCACCGGTGGTGGTGGAGAAGGGAGGTAGGTAACTCACCTGTGGTGGAGGGAGGGAGGTAGGTAACTCACCGGTGGTGGTGGAGGGAGGTAGGTAACTCACCGGTGGTGGTGGAGGGAGGTAGGTAGGTAACTCACCGGTGGTGGAGGGAGGTAGGTAACTCACCTGTGGTGGAGGGAGGGAGGTAGGTAACTCACCTGTGGTGGAGGGAGGTAGGTAACTCACCGGTGGTGGTGGAGAAGGGAGGTAGGTAACTCACCGGTGGTGGAGGGAGGTAGGTAACTCACCTGTTGTGGAGGGAGGTAGGTAACTCACCGGTGGTGGAGGGAAGTAGGTAACTCACCTGTGGTGGAGGGAGGTAGGTAACTCACCGGTGGTGGAGGGAGGTAGGTAACTCACCGGTGGTGGAGGGAGGTAGGTAACTCACCGGTGGTGGAGGGAGGTAGGTAACTCACCGGTGGTGGAGGGAGGTAGGTAACTCACCGGTGGTGGAGGGAGGTAGGTAACTCACCGGTGGTGGTGGAGGGAGGTAGGTAACTCACCGGTGGTGGTGGAGGGAGGGAGGTAGGTAACTCACCGGTGGTGGTGGAGGGAGTTAACTCACCAGAGGTGAAGGGAGGTAGGTAACTCACCGATGGTGGAGGGAGATAGGTAACTCACCGGTGGTGGAGGGAGGTTGGTAACTCACCGGTGGTGGTGGAGGGAGGTAGGTAACTCACCGGTGGTGGTGGAGGGAGGTAGGTAACTCACCGGTGGTGGTGGAGGGAGGGAGGTAGGTAACTCACCGGTGGTGGTGGAGGGAGGGAGGTAGGTAGATCACCGGTGGTGGTGGAGGGAGGGAGGTAGGTAACTCACCGGTGGTGGTGGAGGGAGGTAGGTAGGTAACTCACCGGTGGTGGTGGAGGGAGGTAGGTAGGTAACTCACCGGTGGTGGTAACTCACCGGTGGTGGTGGAGGGAGGTAGGTAGGTAACTCACCGGTGGTGGTGGAGGGAGGTAAGTACCTCACCGGTGGTGGAGGGAGGTAGGTAACTCACCGGTGGTGGAAGGAGGTAGGTAACTCACCGGTGGTGGTGGAGGGAAGTATCTCACCGGTGGTGGAGGGAGGTAGGTAACTCACCGGTGGTGGAGGGAGGTAGGTAACTCACCTGTGGTGGAGGGAGGTAGGTAACTCACCGGTGGTGGAGGGAGGTAGGTAACTCACCGGTGATGGAGGAAGGTAGGTAACTCACCGGTGGTGGTGGAGGGAGGTAGGTAACTCACCGGTGGTGGTGGAGGGAGGGAGGTAGGTAACTCACCGGTGGTGGTGGAGGGAGTTAACTCACCAGAGGTGAAGGGAGGTAGGTAACTCACCGATGGTGGAGGGAGATAGGTAACTCACCGGTGGTGGAGGGAGGTTGGTAACTCACCGGTGGTGGTGGAGGGAGGTAGGTAACTCACCGGTGGTGGTGGAGGGAGGTAGGTAACTCACCGGTGGTGGTGGAGGGAGGGAGGTAGGTAACTCACCGGTGGTGGTGGAGGGAGGGAGGTAGGTAGATCACCGGTGGTGGTGGAGGGAGGGAGGTAGGTAACTCACCGGTGGTGGTGGAGGGAGGTAGGTAGGTAACTCACCGGTGGTGGTGGAGGGAGGTAGGTAGGTAACTCACCGGTGGTGGTAACTCACCGGTGGTGGTGGAGGGAGGTAGGTAGGTAACTCACCGGTGGTGGTGGAGGGAGGTAAGTACCTCACCGGTGGTGGAGGGAGGTGGTGGAGGGAGTTAACTCACCAGAGGTGAAGGGAGGTAGGTAACTCACCGATGGTGGAGGGAGATAGGTAACTCACCGGTGGTGGAGGGAGGTTGGTAACTCACCGGTGGTGGTGGAGGGAGGTAGGTAACTCACCGGTGGTGGTGGAGGGAGGTAGGTAACTCACCGGTGGTGGTGGAGGGAGGGAGGTAGGTAACTCACCGGTGGTGGTGGAGGGAGGGAGGTAGGTAGATCACCGGTGGTGGTGGAGGGAGGGAGGTAGGTAACTCACCGGTGGTGGTGGAGGGAGGTAGGTAGGTAACTCACCGGTGGTGGTGGAGGTTAACTCACCAGAGGTAACTCACCGGTGGTGGAAGGAGGTAACTCACCGGTGGTGGTAACTCACCGGTGGTGGTGGTAACTCACCGGTGGTGGAAGGAGGTAGGTAACTCACCGGTGGTGGTGGAGGGAAGTATCTCACCGGTGGTGGAGGGAGGTAGGTAACTCACCGGTGGTGGAGGGAGGTAGGTAACTCACCTGTGGTGGAGGGAGGTAGGTAACTCACCGGTGGTGGAGGGAGGTAGGTAACTCACCGGTGATGGAGGAAGGTAGGTAACTCACCTGTGGTGGAGGGAGGTAGGTAACTCACCGGTGGTGGAGGGAGGTAGGTAACTCACCGGTGGTGGAGGGAGGTAGGTAACTCACCGGTGGTGGTGGAGGGAGGTAGGTAACTCACCGGTGGTGGAGGGAGGTAGGTAACTCACCGGTGGTGGAGGGAGGTAGGTAACTCACCGGTGGTGGTGAAGGGAGATAACTCACCAGTGGTGGAGGGAGGTAGGTAACTCACCGGTGGTGGTGGAGGGAGGTAACTCACCAGTGGTGGAGGGAGGTAGGTGGAGGGAGGTAGGTAACTCACCTGTGGTGGAGGGACCTGTGGTGGAGGGTAGGACCGGTGGTGGTGGAGGGAGGTAGGTAACTCACCGGTGGTGGAGGGAGGTAGGTAACTCACCTGTGGTGGAGGGAGGTAGGTAACTCACCGGTGGTGGAGGGAGGTAGGTAACTCACCGGTGATGGAGGAAGGTAGGTAACTCACCTGTGGTGGAGGGAGGTAGGTCACCGGTGGTGGAGGGAGGTAGGTAACTCACCGGTGGTGGAGGGAGGTAGGTAACTCACCGGTGGTGGTGGAGGGAGGTAGGTAACTCACCGGTGGTGGAGGGAGGTAGGTAACTCACCGGTGGTGGAGGGAGGTAGGTAACTCACCGGTGGTGGTGAAGGGAGATAACTCACCAGTGGTGGAGGGAGGTAGGTAACTCACCACCAGTGGTGGAGGGGTGGTGGAGGGAGGTAGGTAACTCACCGGTGGTGGAGGGAGGTAGGTAACTCACCGGTGGTGGTGGAGGGAGGTAACTCACCAGTGGTGGAGGGAGGTAGGTAACTCACCTGTTGTGGAGGGAGGTAGGTAACTCACCGGTGGTGGAGGGAGGTAGGTAACTCACCGGTGGTGGAGGGAGGTAGGTAACTCACCGGTGGTGGAGGGAGGTAGGTAACTCACCGGTGGTGGAGGGAGGTAGGTAACTCACCGGTGGTGGAGGGAGGTAGGTAACTCACCGGTGGTGGAGGGAGGTAGGTAACTCACCGGTGGTGGTGGAGGGAGGTAGGTAACTCACCGGTGGTGGTGGAGGGAGGGAGGTAGGTAACTCACCGGTGGTGGTGGAGGGAGTTAACTCACCAGAGGTGAAGGGAGGTAGGTAACTCACCGATGGTGGAGGGAGATAGGTAACTCACCGGTGGTGGAGGGAGGTTGGTAACTCACCGGTGGTGGTGGAGGGAGGTAGGTAACTCACCGGTGGTGGTGGAGGGAGGTAGGTAACTCACCGGTGGTGGTGGAGGGAGGGAGGTAGGTAACTCACCGGTGGTGGTGGTAACTCACCGGTGGTGGTGGAGGGAGGGAGGTAGGTAGATCACCGGTGGTGGTGGAGGGAGGGAGGTAGGTAACTCACCGGTGGTGGTGGAGGGAGGTAGGTAGGTAACTCACCGGTGGTGGTGGAGGGAGGTAGGTAGGTAACTCACCGGTGGTGGTGGAGGGAGGTAGGTAGGTAACTCACCGGTGGTGGTAACTCACCGGTGGTGGTGGAGGGAGGTAGGTAGGTAACTCACCGGTGGTGGTGGAGGGAGGTAAGTACCTCACCGGTGGTGGAGGGAGGTAGGTAACTCACCGGTGGTGGAGGGAGGTAGGTAACTCACCGGTGGTGGTGGAGGGAAGTATCTCACCGGTGGTGGAGGGAGGTAAGTAACTCACCGGTGGTGGAGGGAGGTAGGTAACTCACCTGTGGTGGAGGGAGGTAGGTAACTCACCGGTGGTGGAGGGAGGTAGGTAACTCACCGGTGATGGAGGAAGGTAGGTAACTCACCTGTGGTGGAGGGAGGTAGGTAACTCACCGGTGGTGGAGGGAGGTAGGTAACTCACCGGTGGTGGAGGGAGGTAGGTAACTCACCGGTGGTGGTGGAGGGAGGTAGGTAACTCACCGGTGGTGGAGGGAGGTAGGTAACTCACCGGTGGTGGAGGGAGGTAGGTAACTCACCGGTGGTGGTGAAGGGAGGTAACTCACCAGTGGTGGAGGGAGGTAGGTAACTCACCGGTGGTGGTGGAGGGAGGTAACTCACCAGTGGTGGAGGGAGGTAGGTAACTCACCGATGGTGGAGGGAGGTAGGTAACTCACCGGTGTTGGAGGGAGGTAGGTAAAGACAGAAAGAGGTGGATTTAAACAACACCTGCAACACCATGGACTGGTGGTGGTGATGTGTTTCAGTACCGGAACTTGTCATTGAGCAGGGCGTCGTCAGTGAGTCCACAGCGTGAGAAGAAGTCCACCGCATCTGTGTCAGCGTGAGCGAGGAACGCATCGTAGGCCCCACACACAGACTGGGTCTTTAGTAGCTGACCACCACAGAGGGACACAGAGAACAAAAGTACGCTTTTGAAATACTGCACCATCATCACAAACAGATGTTGATGGTAGAACTGGGATTGACATTTACAACCATGTGAAATATTGCAGTGTGAAAAGCTGTAAGCCCTCTCCTGGCCAGCAGGGGAGCTCTAACCACACACAGAGACCGGTGCAGATCAGAGATGCTGAGGGACTGTGGCGGCAGCCAGTGCGCTGCCCTGATTTGGCTGACACACCCTAGCTCCTGACATAATAACAGACTGCTGGTCCATAGTTCAAGAAAATGTACATTATGTATAGTTCACTCTCTATGTTTACAGTAAACTGACCTTTCATTATGTATCACTTTTAGTTAGTAATATTATTTTTAACTGGATTTGCCTACTATTCTTTCATCTTGCTCCTTCCTATTTTTCAAACCATAGCCCAACATTACAGAGATAATATATTCTAATTTCAGGTTCTCACTAAAGCAGGGTTTTACATAGCTCCTGGGAAATGATATATCCCACTGAGCTGAGAAATACATGCCCCAGCCCCACCCTACCTCTATGATGTGGCGACCCACTCCACAGTTCCGATAGCGCTTCCTGGTAGCCATTAGAGATAACTGTAGCACCTTCTCTCCTGTTGACCTGAAAGGTAAGGAGGTCAGTCGTTTTTTGTTTTTCAGTTAGTGTTACTTGTTGCTTTCACTCAATGTTGTCTTCCTGACTCATGTCCCTATTTCTGCCAGTAGCCATTACTATAGCGGTAATGCACATGATGACCACTACTATCATCCCCATTACCAGTAATGCTCTTATTCTCTGTATCGTGTGCATTAGTGATGACCCCCACCAGTAATGGTCATTAGCTAGCTAGCATCTATGCCTGATCACTCTCTTTAATGTCTTGGTTAATACTGATTGTTATGTCCATAAGTAACCGCTGGGGTAATACCAGGTTAAAAGCTTAATACTTCCACATTGGATTAATATTCCTGTTTCTATTTTAGGAGCACACGCAATGGACTGGTGAGGAGCTAAAGCAGCAGAGCTGAACCACTCCTAAGCTGCAAACTCTCTTTTTCTCTCTGTCCTCAGCATTCACTTTACTGGACAAACTGTGAATGTGTGGAGGCTGGGATCAGAATGGCAGCGGGGGGAGGTGGGGTGAGCCTGGCTGCCATGTTGAAGCCATTGGCACGGAGATTAGATGGGAGGGTGGGGGCAGCAGTGGAAAGGGAAGCAGTATGCCACTGCTGCTGCTGCTCTCTCATTGGGAGGTAATTACACACTACCTCCCTCACAGCGCAGCATTCAGTTCAGACATCCTCTGGAAATAGACACAGGCGAGCTGAGAGAGGGTGTGGGAGGGATGCAGGCCACAAAGGGTGGGACCCAGACCTGATTTACAGAAGGGGACTTATAATAACAAGGCCTCTTTCATTTTGAAGATATAAATAAAAAAAACTATTTCAAAAACCTGGAGGGAATCCACTCAGTCCAAGAGTAGAGGATGGATAGAAATGTGAATGCCTGCTAGCTAGACACTGTACCCAGTCTGTTCCCTATCCTAACTGGGCAATTGTGTTTAAGGGCATTTCCCGTATGGCCTTGAGGCTAAAACATTCAGTTTATTATGTCCTGCCTGAGTCATAAAAATGTGGGTTTAAGTAGAATGTTTAAAAAATTGTTTATATAGTAAGTACCCTGAGGTAAATGCATTTTTTTTACATGTAAAAACAGAGACAGATTCTCTGGAATTGCTACGATGTTGACATAATACTGAAAAAGGAGAAATAACAGAAAACACATTTGGGGAGAGAAATGTAGATGAAGACACACAAGGAAATCATGTTTCTTTGACAAAACCTCAGCAAAAAGTTTAGTATCTCTAAGTTTGAGGTGTAACCTGTCCAAAAACCTTCATACTTGATCATTTTCCTCCATTACATTTTGACTGTACTCATTTTCATTTTAACACAGTACTGTATGTCCCTTTGTATCTGATATATTGCAGCTGCCTTCATTTCATACTGCTACTCACAATGTCTTTCATTTGTACGCTGCAGCCCCTACGATGAGTGACTCAGCTCCCACGGCTGTGGGCAAGATCTGCTGGTCGTCTCCTGGAGCCTTTCTCTGTGCCCTCCTCTCCCGTGCCCTGGCCAGGAACTCCTCCAGCCCCGTACAGAAGGTCTCCCACGCAGATGCAGACCTGCAGGGATGGAACACTGAACAGTTTAGACTCACAGAGATGGACTGACTCTGCCAAATAATCGTTCTACCATAAGAGGAATAAGGGTATAGCTAGGTAATAAGATGCTTATAAGACACTCTTAGAAGCTAGGCCTAAGAGAACTGACACAATGAAGACAACGGACACTATGAAATACAGACTATTATACACGCTAATGAGACACACCAAGGCACACAAGATAGTAAACAAAAATATAAGGTTTTTCACTACAAAACACAACCCGATGTGAAGCCATGTCTCTGACATGTCTGCGGACTGATAATTAATCAGCAAAATAGTGTCTACACACACTGCATTGAATGTCAGGGTTCTATACTATAATGCTTTCATGCTCTGAGAGCTCTGAGCAGTAGTACTTCAGCTCTCTGGGACATCCCCTTAAACTCAATGGTATTTCAGTGCTCAGAAATTGAGTAACTTCATAATGATCGGCATGGGTTTGTTTCTGCCTATGATAATGCCATACTGCAGGCAAGAACTGGGAAGTGGGTGTTTTTATATGGGCTCTCCCTTCCAGGAAATGTCATCTCCAAATCATCAGTGCTGATGGTAGTGGCACAGAGTTTCTAAACCCAGAGGCGCAACATCACAAGACTTCCGGGAAAGCTTCCAAAACAGACCAAACAGACCAAGCCGGGGTTTGGAGTTTGAGCAGTCAATGAGAGAATTCATTAGTTGTTAATTTTCTTGAAATCTAAAGGCACAACCTAGATCTGAGCCAATGTCTTAAGTAGGTTAACATGTTATTACTCCAACCTCGTGAAAGTGACAAACTGACACATTTTAATTTTTGTCAAAAACAACTTTACATTGAAGGAATTCCTTTGATTTGACAGCCTGCAAATGCTCAGTTTGGTGCGAGATGACCATTAGACCCGATGACGTGTTTCTATGCATGAGCTTAGCTAGCCAACGTCGCCATGACATCGCCTACAAGTGTGATCGGGGATTTCTATTGGAGAAGCAGTTTTAGCCTATCTTCATACTGTACTGTCTTTGGTAGTAGGGTCTGGTCTGCTCTACTGCAGGGGTGGGCTAAATTCTAGGCAGACAAGTGACAGCACTTGGCTGACAGCAGTGTCCTCACAGCCCCGTAATCTCATTATCGTTAATAGAGTAGCTCTTGTTAGCCAGGTCTAGCCTTGGGTTTACTTTGCCCTAATTTGTCATTCATGTCAATTAGAATCACATCAAAAGGCAGTGACACAACCTTACAGATACCAACACACTCACACATGCACTCTCACACACACACACACACATACACTACCGTTCAAAGGTTTGGAGTCACTTAGAAATGGCCTTGTTTTTTAAAGAAAAGCAATTTTTTTGTCCATTAAAATAATATAAAATTGATCGGAAATACAATGTAGACAATGTTAATGTTGTAAATGACTATTGTAGCTGGAAACGGCAGATTTTTTATGGAATATCTACATAGGCGTACAGAGGCCCATTATCAGCAACCATCACTCCTGTGTTCCAATGGCACGTTGTGTTGAGTATCTGGAGCATCAGCATTTGTGGGTTCGATTACAGGCTCAAAATGGCCAGAAACAAAACACTTTCTTTCTTAGGCAGAGTTGCAAAGAAAAAGCCATATCTCAGACTGGCCAATAAAAATAAAAGATTAAGATGGGCAAAAGTACACAGACACTGGACAAAGGAACTCTGCCTAGAAGGCCAGCATCCTGGAGTCACCTCGTCACTGTTGACGTTGAGACTGGTGTTTTGCGGGTACTATTTAATGAAGCTGCCGGTTGAGGACTTGTGAGGCGTCTGTTTCTCAAACCAGACACTAATGTACTTGTCCTCTTCTTCAGTTGTGCACCGGGGCCTCCAACTCCTCTTTCTATTCTCGTAGAGACAGTTTGCGCTGTTCTGGGAAGTACACAGCGTTGTATGAGATCTTCAGTTTCTTGGCAATTTCTTGCATGGAACAGCCTTCATTTCCCAGAACAAGAATAGACTGACGAGTTTCAGAAGAGTTCTTTGTTCCTGCTATTTTGAGGCTGTAATCGAACCCACAAATGCTGATACTCCAGATACTCAACTAGTCTAAAGAAGGCCAGTTTTATTGCTTCTTTAATCAGGACACAGTTTTCAGCTGTGCTAACATAATTGCAAAGGGGTTTTCTAATGATCAATTAGCCTTTTAAAATGATAAACTTGTATTAGCTAACACAACGTGCCATTGGAACACAGGAGCGATGTTTGCTGATAATGGGCCTCTGTACGCCTATTAAGATATTCCATTAAAACATTTTTTTTTATCAGCCGTTTCCAGCTATTACAATAGTAATTTACAACATTAACAATGTCTACACTGTATTTCGGATCAATTTTATGTTATTTTATTGGACAAAAAAATTTGCTTTTCTTTCAAAAACAAGGCCATTTCTAAGTGACCCCAAACTTTTGAATGGTAGTGTATATGCGCACAGGGACACACACACGCACAGCATATTGACACAGCAAGCTGACAACTCACAGTCCTAAGAACACACTGAGACCATTCTACAATTTACGTAATATACTCTAACAGTACGATACTACCCACCTGGCACAGACATCAGTTCAATGTCTAACTTTGATTAACATTTGATTGAGTTGTCAAATAATGTGAATTCATAGTGAAATCAACCCAAAAAGTTATACAAATTCCAGAAATTCCTTTAGGTTGATGACTTTTTCCAAATCCAACCAGTTTTCCACGTTGATTCAACCATATCATTTGGATTTTTTGTTTCATTGACATGGAAACAATGTTAATTCAACCAGTTTGTGCTCAGTGGGTAACATCTAAACACATTTAAATGACTATCTTTAAACAAAAAGGATATGTCTGCCATGCCCTGCTATTCCAGAGCAGGGCCCCCTTCTCTTTGTAAGTGTCTTTCAGCCCATCCCATCTAAGGCATCATCCCATCTATGCACCATCCCATTCTCTTAGCTTTATGGTTCCCCTGAGGATCCACCTTTATACAGTATTCATCTATCTGTGAGACTGGTGAACTAATTGAGTTGTTTGGAAATGGATGCCACAGAGCATTACTTATTAATAGACTTGGTGGTCACTTCAACCCTGTATTGAGACCAATAAATATAATTGTCATGGTACTCACTGCAGAAATGCATTTGTAAATTACTGCATTTTGAGTAAATCTTTTACTTCATTAATTTGTTTATTTACGCTTTTGTTAATTCATTCATTTGTTTGTTTTAAATGCTTGAAATGTTAATGGCTTAGTGCAGCGTTTCCCAAACTCGGTCCTTGTGACTCCAAGTGGGGCACGTTTTGGTTTTTGCCCTAGCATTACACAGCGGATTCAAATAATCAACTAATCATCAAGCTTTGATAATTTGAATCAGCTGTGTAGTTTGGGAAATGCTGGATTAGTGAGACTGACTTTGGCATTCTAAGTCAGTGCTATATGGATCCATTGTGTATTAGTGTGAACTCATGGATCAGCATCCTTGAAAGAGCAGTACATCTGCCAATACCAAGAAGAGCTTTGAGAATTCAGCAGTACTATGGTAATATAAGCCAATGTAACAGTGGGTCAGCAGCAGTGCAATGTGATGCAAGAGCTACTGTAGTATTGTACCTGGGCTCTGTGCCTTCCTTGCCTTCTTCATGGTCATCCGAGCTGTCTGAACTGTCTTCTGATTCACTGAACACTTGGAGGTATCGCCCCTCTGATTCTCTATGCTCATTTACCACTGCAGGGACAGGGGAGCTCACAGGTTCCCCTCGAAAAATGGGCGGTGTTCTGCTTCTGTACTCTCCTAAAACATCTGGAGAGAGACGAGCAGGGGGAGAGAGAGAGGAACAGGGAGAGAGAGAGAGGAACAGGGAGAGAGAGAGAGAGAGAGAGAGAGAGAGAGAGAGCAGGAGGAAAGAGAGAGAGGAGCAGTGGAAAGAGTGTACGAGCAGTGTCAAGAGAGACAGGAGCAGGAGGAGAGAGAGACACAGATTATACTCCTTATTGACCCAAATGGGAAATATATACAAGAAAACCACTTTTTCCCAAACACAGTTTCTAAACTCTGGTGTCCAAACACCCAGTGCACCCTAGACCTTCTGTCTGAGGACCAACTAGGGTCACCCAGCCACATAATAATACACACAGGCACAAACAATCTGAGAGCACAGTGATAGAAAAAAGTGATAGAAAAAACATATTCTACTTCCTCCAACGCACAAGGTTATCTCCACCCTGGTACCACAAAAAGACGTCCACCCTGCTACCATACAGCAGGTAAACACAACTATTTCCCGTGACTATGCCTCAAAACCAAATGTTTACCTGACCCACCACTCCACCCTGGACTTGAACAGCCTGTATGACCAGGACCACCTATACAAGGCAGCAGTGCCCACTTTCGCCCAGACCCTAAAGGACATCGCTCTCAAACGCAGCCCCAACACTTCACACAGCAGCAACAGCTCAATAGACACCCCACCCAGCCTGGCAAGAGAGTGTCTCTCCCAGACCTGCAATTTCATGTACCAGATGCTCAGCAGGCTCTGCTCACACTTACTGGCCTGAGGTCAAACCACACGAACAACAAATATCCTGGAATATCCAAGGCCTGAGGTCATCTGCCTTTGCCCTAAAGAGCAGGAACCTGGACGTCACCAAAGAAATCGGAAATACAGACATTGTCATCCTACACGAAACATGGTATAGAGGAGACGGACCCACTGGTTGCCCTCTAGGTTACAGAGAGCTGGTAGTCCCATCCACCAAACTACCAGGTGTGAAACAGGGAAGGGACTCAGGGGGTATGCTAATTTGGTATAAACCAGACCTAACTCACTCTATTAAATTAATCAAAACAGGAACATTTTACATCTGGCTAGAAATTAATAAGCAAATGATCTCAACAAGAAAAATGTCCTCCTGTGTGCTACCTATATCCCCCAACTAGAATCCCCATATTTTAATGAAGACAGCTTCTCCATCCTGGAGGGGAAAATCAATCATTTCCAGGCCTAGGGACATGTACAGTACTAGTCTGTGGTGACATAAATGCCAGAATCAGACAAGAACCTGACACCCTCAGCACACAGGGGGACAAACACCTGCCTGGAGGTGACAGCATTCCCTCCCCCATTTACCCCCCTAGGCACAACTATGACAACATAACCAACAAAAACAGGTCACAACTCCTGCAACTGTCGCACGCTGGGTATGTACATAGTCAATGGTAGGCTTCGAGGGGACTCCTATGGTAGGTACACCTATAACTCATCTCTTGGCAGTAGTACTGTTGACTACTTTATCACTGACCTCAACCCAGAGACTCCCAGAGCATTCACAGTCAGCCCACTGACACCCCTATCAGATCACAGCAAAATCACAGCCTACTTGAACAGAGCAATATTCAACCATGAGGCATCAAAGCCAAAGAAACTGAGTAATATTAAGGAACGCTATAGATGGAAGGATGGTACCAAAAAACAATTAGGCAACAACAAATTCAATCCCTTTTAGACAACGTCCTAGACAGAATGTTCCACTGTAATAGTGAAGGTGTAAACTTGGCAGTAGAAAATCTCAGCAGTATATTTGACCTCTCAGCTTCCCTATCAAATAAAAAAAAATCAAACAGAAAACCGAAGAAAATTAACAATGACAAATGGTTTGATGAAGAATGCAAAAACCTAAGAAAGAAATTGAGAAACCTGTCCAACCAAAAACATAGAGACCCAGAAAACCGGAGTCTACGCCTTCACTATGGTGAATCACAAAAACAATACAGAAATACACTACGGAAAAAGAAGAAATCAGCTCAATGTAATTGACGAATCGATAGACTAACCACTTTGGGGAAAATTGGAAAACACTAAACAAACCACACAGAGTTATCTATCCAAAATGGAGATCTGTGTGTAAACCACTTCTCCAATCTTTTTGGCTCTATAACAAAGAACAGCAAAACATATATGATCAAATGCAAATCTTAGAATCACCTATTAAAGATTACCAGAACGCACTGGATTCTCCAATTACCTTGAATGAACTACAGGACAAAATAAAATCCCACCAACCCAAAAAGGCCTGTGGTGATGGTATCCTCAATGAAATGATAAAACATACAAACAACAAATTTCAATTGGCTATACTTAAACTCTTTAACAGCATCCTCAGCTCTGGCATCTTCCCCAATATTTGGAACCAAGGACTGATCACCCCAATCCACAAAAGTGGTAAATTTGACCCTAATAACTAACTAACTAATATGCGTCAACAGCAACCTTGTGAAAATCCTCTGTATTATTATTAACAGCAGACTTGTATATTTCCTCAGTGAAAACAATGTACTGAGCAAATGTCAAATTGGCTTTTTACCAAATTATCATATCACAGATGTAACGGTTTTCTTCCGTTGAAGGAGAGGAACAAAATGCAGCGTGGTTAGTGTTCAACATCTTTAATAAAGACAATAAACGTGAATACTACAAAATACCAAAACAACAAATGTGAAAAACCGAAAGAGTCCTATCTGGTGCATAGACACAGAAGACAACCACCCACAAAATACCCAAAGAACATGGCTGCCTAAATATGGTTCCCAATCAGAGACAACGATAAACCCCTGCCTCTAATTGAGAACCAATCTAGGCAACCATAGACTTACATAAACACCTAGACTAGAAAACACCCCATAACCCCTAGACCAGACAAACACATATATCCCCCATGTCACAACCTGACCTAACCAAAATAATAAAGGAAACAAAGATAACTAAGGCCCGGGCGTGTCAACAGACCACATATTCACCCTATACACCCTAATTGACAAACAAACTAACCAAAACAAATTCAAAGTCTTCTTAAGCTTTGTTGATTTCAAAAAAGCCTTCGACTCAATTTGGCATGAGGGTCTGCTATACAAATTGATGGAAAGTGGTGTTGGGGGAAAAACATACGACATTATAAAATACATGCACACAAACAACAAGTCTGCGGTTAAAAATGGCAAAAAACACACACATTTCTTTCCACATGGCCGTGGGGTGAGACAGGGATGCAGATTAAGCCCCACCCTTTTCAACATATACAGCTCTGGAAAAAATTAAGAGACCACTGCAAAATTTCTCTGGTTTTACTATTTATAGTATGTGTTTGGGTAAAATTAACATTTTCGTTTTATTCTATAAACTACTCACAACATTTCTCCAAAATTTCAAATAAAGAAATTGTCATTTAGAGCATTTATTTGCAGAAAATGATAACTGGTCAAAATAACAAAAAAGTTGCAATGTTGTCAGACCTCGAATAATGCAAAGAAAATAAGTTCATATTCATTTTTAAACAACACAATACTAATGTTTTAACTTAGGAAGAGTTCAGAAATCAATATTTGGTGGAATAACCCTGATTTTCAATCACAGCTTTCATGCGTCTTTGTATCCTGTCCACCAGTCTTTCATATTGATGTTGGGTGACTTTATGCCCTGGCGCAAAAATTCAAGCAGCTCGGCTATGTTTGATGGCGTGTGACCATTCATCTTCCTCTTGATCACATTCCAGAGGTTTTCAATGGGTTTCAGATCTGGAGATTGGGCTGGCCATGACAGGGTCTTGATCTGGTGGTCCTCCATCCACACCTTGATTGACCTGGCTGTGTGGCATGGAGCATTGTCCTGCTGGAAAAACCAATCCTCAGAGTTGGGGAACATTGTCAGAGCAGAAGGAAACAAGTTTTCTTCCAGGACAACCTTGTACGTGGCTTGATTCATGCATCCTTCACAAAGACAAATCTGCCCGATTCCAGCCTTGCTGAAGCACCCCCAGATCATCACAGATCCTCCAACAAATTTCACAGTGGGTGCGAGACACGGTGGCTTGTAGGTCTATCCAGGTCTCGCACCCACTGCGAAATTTGGTGGAGGATCGGAGATTATCTGAGGGTGCTTCAGCAAGGCTGGAATTGGGCAGATTTGTCTAAACATCAGCACCACAGGTAACTTCCACAAAGCTGTGAACGATCTGAGAGACAAGGCATGAAGGGAATTCTATGCCATCAAAAGCAACATAAAATTCAACATACCAATTAGGATCTGGCTAAAAATACTTGAATCAGTTATAGAACCCATTGCCATTTATGGTTGTGAGGTCTGGGGTCCGCTCACCAACCAAGAATTCACAAAATGGGACAAACACCAAATTGAGACTCTGCATGCAGAATTCTGCAAAAATATCCTCCGTGTACAACGTAAAACACCAAATAATGCATGCAGAGCAGAATTAGGCCGATTCCCACTAATTATCCATATCCAGAAAATAGCCATTAAATTCTACAACCGAAGCGATTCCCAAACCTTCCATAACAAAGCTACAGAGATTTGAACCTGAAGAAGAGTCTCCTAAGCAAGCTGATCCTGGGGATCTGTTCACAAACACAAACAGACCCCACAGAGCCCCAGGACAGCAACACAATTAGACCCAACCAAATCATGAGAAAACAAGAGACAATTGCTTGACACATTGGAAAGAATTCCCCTCTTTGGGTACAGCAAGCCCCATCCCCCTCTCCCTGTCTCCTACACCCAGGCTGCTGTGGTCAGAGAGAGGTCGTAAATTCCTGGAGGAGATTATCTCCTCATGGCCACAGTATAGAGAGAGAGTAAAGTTTTCATAGAAGAGAACAAAGGAATGTCTTCCACCTCACAGAACTTGAGGTCCGAACAACATTTATGTTCTGGAGAAGATATAAAAGATCGGTGAAGAATCCAGCTACGAACTGGTCCGTTTGGTACAATTTTGTGAAACTCATGGGAGACAATACGGCTACATTACCATAACGCTGTTTATATAATAGCCTCAGATATTATCTAATTGTTCTAAAAGATGAATGGGTGAAGATGGTACTGTTTGTAAAATTGTGTAATGTGATTTTGGACTGTTTAATGAAGGAACTTAACTAAATCAGAGGACCGCCCATGAGCATAGTTAGGACCTGGCGTCATGAGACGGCTTTTTTCTGCTCTCCCGAATAAAACCCCCACTTTGAGAATGTCTTAACAGACCATGTTGCTCTCAATTACGAGAGGACAAAGGTTGCAGACCAGCTTACCTCGATAACGAGGGGGCCAAGGTTTGAGACCAGACTGCTGAATCTTTTAACCATCCCACGTGGTTAAACTCTTAGACTATCGATACCGACAGAATAAGAACAAGTCTTTGATATTAATTACTAGTCTGCAGCTAGGAATTCGGTATCATTGAACGCGAAAACCGACAACCGCCGAAACATCTATTCTATAACGACATGAATGAATGTGACTCTGAACTATCCATTCTAACCATGACAGAGAGAGAGGACGGACACTCTCCAACAGAAACAAACTTTTCAACAGAGACCCCCAGACGACACACTGAGCATAAATATATATATTGATTGCAATTCTTCCCAAATGAGTGAGTGTTCATGTGCAAAGGATTAGCATTTAAATTGTTATAATTATCAACTCTGTAGTGACTTCTCAGCTGACCCCCACTCCCCTTTTGTCTAACAAGCCGCCATGCCGGTTTAGCCCACTAGGGCACATTCCCCCATCATTTCTTGTAACCATATTTACTTTGTTTGTTTGTGTGTGCACTTCTGTGATTGTTTAGTTAGTTAATAAATAAATGATTTAAGACAATTGATGTATGGATGACTCATAGTGAAAACGGGGTTCGTGCAGATAACCAACAATTTACGACGTTTGGAATGAGACTAACGTGAGGTAAAGAAGAATTCATTAATCAGAAGACTATTGATCAGATATGAAAATATCTGAAAGTTATATTGGGAAAATTATAACTTTATAATCTGAATATTTTCCTTGGTGCCCCAAACTTCCTAGTTAATTACAGTTACATGATTAATCAGTATAATCGCGTAATAATAATTACAGAGAGTTATTTGATAAAGATAAATCTTCAGTTTAATGATGCCAAAGACACGACAGCGTGTTAGAATACCTGACCACTGTGACGGACCAAAACTTAAGGAAAGCTTTGACTATGTACAGACTCAGTGAGCATAGCCTTGCTATTGAGAAAGGCTGCCGTAGGCAGACCTGGATCTCAAGAGAAGAGAGGCTAGGTCTTGAGGGCCAACATCAGGGAGAGACACATCAAACTAAGCAACCACTGAACACAGGATATCCGTATTATCTACCTATAGAAAAAGAACACACACATACACACACATAGAGTACTGTTACAAAACATATTATAGTCATATTCAGAAACAAGAATGAAGAAATAGCCATTGTCATATCCTCCCCTCCCCTCCCAACTGATATTTTGCAGGATTTGAAAGCATGATCAATTAAGAATGAGAGTTCTGAGCCAAGTAAAGGCCAGAGGCAGGAGGAATATTACTGACGATGATATGACAAATATGCAACAAATTTGCGGAAAAGACAAAGGGGAGAAAATATGGAATATCATAATGAAAATCGGAAAGTATTCAGACTCATTTTGTTACGTTACAGCCTTATTCTAAAATTGATGAAATTATTTTTTCCCTCGTGAATCTACACACAATACCCCAAAATGACAAAGCAAAAACAGGTTTTTAGAAATGTTTGCAAATTAATAAAAAAATATAAACTGAAATACCTTAATTTCATAGGTATTCAGACCCTTTGCTATGAGACTTGAAATTGAGCTCAGGTGCATCCTGTTTCCATTGATCATCCTTGAGATATTTCTACAACTTGATTGGTCCACCTGTGGTAAATTCAATTGATTGAACATGATTTGGAAAGGCACCAGTCTATATATGGTCCCATAGAGTTCATGTCAGCGCAAAAAACAATCCATGAGGTTGAAGGAATCGTCCGTAGAGCTCCGAGACAGGAATGTGTTGCTGCACAGATCTAGGGAAGGGTTTCAACAAATATTCTGCAGCATTGAAGGTCCCAAAGAACACAGTGGCCTCCATCATTCTTAAATGGAAGTAGATTGGAACCACCAAGACTCTTCCTAGAGCTGGCTGCCCGGTCAAACTGAGCAATCGGAGAAGAAGGGCCTTGGTCAGGGAGGTGACCAAGAACCCGATGGTCACGTTACAGAGCTCCAGAGTTCCTCTGTGGAGATGGGAGAATCTTCCAGAAGGACAACCATCTCTAAAGCAGTCCACCAATCAGGACTTTATGGTAGAGTGGCCAGACGGAAGCCGCTCCTCAGTAAAAAGCACATGACAGCCCGCTTGGAGTTTGCCAAAAGGTGTCGAAAGACTCTCAGACCATGAGAAACAAGATTCTCTGGTCTAATAAAACCCAAATTTACCTATTTGGCCTTTATGCCAAGCGTCACGTCTGGAGGAAACCTGGCACTGGCACCATCCCTACGTTGAAGCATGGTGATGGCGGCATCTTGCTGTGTGGATGTTTTTCAACGGCTAGGACAGGAAGTCTAGTCAGGATCGAGGGAAAGATGAACCGGAGCAAAAGTACAGAGAGATCCTTGATGAAAACCTGCTCCAGAGCACTCAGGACCTTAGACTGTGTGCCAAGCTTGTAGCGTCATACCCAAGAAGACTCGAGGCTGTAAGCGCTGCCAAAGGTGCTTCACCAAAGTACTGAGTAAAGGGCCTGAATACTTATTTAAATTCTCCCTCTTAAATTGTTTTGTTTAATACATTTCGGGTCCAGAAGATGCACGTTCATTCTCCAATTTCTGTCCCTAATGGTATTTTAAACTGGCGTAATTAAACATGATACCGGAGAATGATCCGATATCACTATTTCATGAATTCTTGAATCCAGTAAATTGTTGAGTGCATTTTTTGAAATAATTGTGCCTTTTTTATTACTGCATCCTACAATCTTATTGAATGTATAATTTAGATCACCTGCTAAAATCATAGTTCCTGTCTGGATTTGTTCTAAAATAATTATATCTGAAAACATCAGAGTTGCCCCTGGTGGGATATACAAGGAAATCAATGTGTATTTTTCACCGTGTAAGGTACAATTCAACATTAGAAAATTGATTTGTTGGTCCGTGTGCTGGGATGTAAGGGAAAATGGGGTTTTGTTATTTATCAGGATGCCTACACCTCTGCTGCTTCTACATTAGGTGGCAGCAAAAGCCTCTTCAACCCAGCTCCTCTTTAAATGTTCAATTTCTCTTTTTTTATATAAATGTAACTCGTGCAAGAAAACCACATCTGCTGACAATCTCTTTAAGTGTTCGAGAACCATATACTTTTTCTCCCATCATGGAGCCAGTGCACATTCCATGTGATAAGTTGGATTTCTGTCTATCATTGAAGAACCAAGTAAAACATTTTAGCAGACATTACATGTTTGGGCAGTGGGCATTCCATAAAATGGGGGGATCATAGTATTATTACATAGTTATTGCATACATTACATATATAGAGTGTGTGGGCATTTGAGCAGACATTTAACAAAAAACACAACAAGAAAAAACTAAGAAAAGTAAATCTTTGTACTTGAGGAGCTACGTCTTTTTAAGGCCAACTCCTCTCCTAATGTACCAAAACTGTGGATACATTTTGTACAATTGTACATACATTTGAAAAGAAAACTTCCTCTTAAGTACTGTGGTTTGTTTGTTTTACATTATAAATTAAAGTATAGTGGCTGGTGGGGGTCTACTTGGGTTTAGTGGGCCCTCCGATAGGCTGAAATGGGATGAGTGGAGGCCCCACGCACACCTCAGAGAAGTGTCTGCTCTCCCAGTCACCCCATCCCAATCCCCCGGACATAGACCCTCTCCATTCTCACCTATAACCACCATTAAAATACACATTTTCCAGATGTTTAAATCAGGTTCATTTCCGGTTCTGATTGGAAGTTGAAAATACCTATTTTCTGGACTTTGAAAATAAATATTTTTTCCAGACGTTGAAAATAGGTAATTTCTGGATGTTTAAGTCAGGTTCATTTTCAGTTCTGAATGAAAGTTGAAAATATGTCATTTATAGACGTCTATGTTTGGACCAAATCAAGGCCGGTCTAGACCGCAACAAATCTGAACCAAACACAGACGTCTAATGTTTGGGCCAAATCAAAACTGGTCCAGACCGGACCAAATCTGAAGTAAACATAGACATCTATGATTGGTTCATATTTGATCCGGAAGGGTCCAGAGAGGACCAAAAAGACTGGGGTTTAGCCTTACAGTGTCGGCCAGAATGTAATTTTTTGAATGTCCTTGTATGTGGTAGGCCTAACGTTTGTAAAAGACCAACAAAAAAAAGACAGCCGAAAAGACATTGGCGTCGGTCCATGCTTACTGGGGTATAGCCGCAATGGGGTATAGCCGCAATGGAATCTTATGAATGCTTTGTAAAACAGGCACTTACATTGTCTTTTTTTAGTCCTGATTCCTGTGATCAATTACTTGGGCTATTTAATCTCTGAATATCAGCTACCCAACTTTACAGGAGTTATCCCAAGCCTATTTGCAAGGAGAATCGATGTGTTTACACAGTGGGAAATGTATAAGTATTTTATTTTTGGCTATGATCAGCTCGTTATAAATGGATGGATACAAACTTCATACCACTGATCATTACATTTTAGCCCATGGGGTGAAACTCCAGGACAGCAGTAGTTGAGTAGCCTGATGCTCCATTCCATATTGTCCAATTTACTTTGACCTGTCCTGTTTTTAGGATGTGTTAGTTAACATTTGTGTTAGTTTTATTTGATTGGGCCCCGGGTTCGGTTATTTGGTTGGAGAAATGTGCCGGATGTAAAAAGTGTCTGTCTCATTACGTTGTCATACATTTAGGCCACAGAAAAGTCCACATACTCTTTTTACCATAGACATGTTTCATGTTAGATTATTTTTTTATGGGACGTTGGTGGATCGCCGCACCAAGGACAGGGGCACTGGGAATGGAAAAGCGAAATATTTTGTGCCCCTGTCTTTACAGCGGAAGATAGATTAAGTATGTCTATGAATAGGATGAGAGCAAACCAAAAACAGTAACACATGTACTCGACCCACACACATATGCATGAGAATGCAGACTTGGTGTCACGCCCTGACTTTAGAGAGCCTTTTTTATGTCTCTTTTTGGTTTGTCAGGGTGTGATTTGGGTGGGCATTCTATGTCCTTTATTTCTATGATTTGTGTTTCTATGTGTTGGTCGGGTATGGTTCTCAATCAGGGACAGCTGTCTATCGTTGTCTCTGATTGGGAATCATACTTAGATAGCCCTTTTTCCCTCCTTTCAGTATGGGTAGTTAACTTTGTTTGTGGCACTTAGCCCTGTAAGTGTCACGGTCGTTATTGTTTTGTTGGCGACATTCAAATAAAAACGAATATGTACGCTCTCCACGCTGCAATTTGGTCTCCTTACAGTATCTTCTGATGTGAGAAGGGCAGGTTTTCTATATGTTTCATCTTGGTTGCTCAGCAACACTCCCTTTCACAGAGCCAGGCATTACTGTCCTGTTTAGTTGTCCCAGAAGAGTAGATGCATTTGGACTATCAATCTATAATGCATCTGATTGCCTGTGACAGGAATTAATCATAGAGTCTGTGGGTATGATGAGACTTCTGTTTCCAGCAGAAGAGGAGTGCTATGGCGGGGAGGGGATGGGTAGAGATACACACAATATCTTCAATGTGATTGAGGTATTGTCTAGAAGGGCGCAGGGAGTGGATGGGGTTGCTAGTACCTGTGGAACAAGCTCAGGGGCATCACTGGTTCCCAGCAGCTCGTGGAAGTCAACTTTGATGAGTTGGGCAGTGAAGTCACCCCTGCTGCCGTCTATTTTGGGCTTGAATTTCACTGTGTGGAGACGGACCACACAACCATCCATATTCACAGGCTCTTAATTTACCCTGCAGGAATACCTGCCATGTTACCATTCAAGTAGAAGCTTAGCTAACAGCTTACCTGGTCTCCCAGATCTGTTTGTGCTACCTTGCCACTTCTGCCAATGACCATGTGAATTAGCAACGCATCACAACACAGATCTGTGACCACTGGCTATCATTGTTTCCTACACTGTGTGCTACGAGCTATGTCCCTTACCTGCCTGTTGCTGGTAGCCTACAAAAACGTATCTGTTATGTTATGATAACCATGGAAACACTGTATTAACCTGTGCTTTCTGGGAATTGAAGTCTTATATATTTTACACAGCAAATCATATGGTAAAAAATCGAACTAGAATCCCACTGAGAAGTGTCATGCTAGATTGAAGATGCGGTTTTTGAACCGTACATGTTTTACTGGGTTGTCATGGGATCAGATAGCAATAATAATGTAGTCATGCAACCTCACGTTTGCATTTTTTCTTCATTAAAATAGCAAATGTATAAATGCAATATATATTGCCTCATTCAAAACAACTGGGAACGGGGAGCTCGGAAATCTCCGACTACCGACATCAGTGCGTTCAAGTCAACTGGGAGAAAATGTTTTGGACGGTCATCAAACTCGGAATTCTATGTCGGAAACTCGGGCATCTTTCTAGAGCGCCGACTTTCCAACCAGAAGATCATTGACCTATTTTTTGGGAGTTCCTAGTTTTCTTGAAAGCACCATATCACAAAACCAAATTTCCCCAACAAGCACCAAAGTGATCGTCATGAGAAGTAACAAGGTTTGTCTCTTTGCCTTGCGATTGGCTGTGGTCGTTTTGAAAAGGGTGTGGCATCGAGCCTATGAGCGATGACGTCAATGGAGCTGTTCATGGAGTGGTGGTGCTGGAAGGAACCTCACGTAGTCCAACAGCTTCTGCGGGCAAGAAGTGGACTGTACCGTGGATTTCAGAGCATCAGAGGTTATTACCACGGTTCATATGGGAAGAATACCGAAGCGAAATAGGGTTCCACCTGTTTGAATAAATCTGCGGGATCTGAAAGAAGTGAGTAGCTATGCTAGATCGCATGGTTTGCAAGGGAGCATTAAAGGGTTGGGTTTAATGAGGATGTTGCGTTTTTTTAACATCTTGAGAACGTTGCTCATATGAATTATCAACCGTTCACAAACGGTCCTGATTGGTTAGGTTACCTCCAGACTGTAATAGCTTTATGAGTGCTTTTTGTAGCATATTTATTATGCCGCGTCTTTCACCTCAATGCCTACAACATGGGAGGATTTGACTGTATTTGCATGAAACCCAAAGATCGAATGTTCAAGGCAGATTTTGTGTGTGTGTGTGTGTGTGTGTGTGTGTGTGTGTGTGTGTGTGTGTTAGTGAGTAAGTGAGAGAGAGAGAGAGACAGAGAGAGAGAGAGAGAGAGAGAGGTTGTTCTTTTACACAGGCCAGTCTAGTAAATCAAACCCATGGAAACAAATATTTTATATGCGCGCACCGTTTCCTATAGCCTAGCTTACATCTATCTCTCTCTTCTACATGGTTGAGGGGAGGGCTGCCTCAACATTGCAAAATACGCTATCAGACACGTTTTGTTTCAGGCGGCTAGGAAAAGTCACTTGGACCGAGTTTGAAAAATGTACCCTTTAATAATACGTCATAATAACAGCTTGCAAGGAATTATTAGGCCTAGATATCACCACTGTTTGCACAAAATTGCAGCCTATTGAAATAGGCTAGTTTTGTTGACTGGACATGACTACTGATTTAGCCCCTATGTTGCAGATTCAGTGGAAACACGATCTTTGATTTCGGGATGGTGATCTTATTCCAATATAGGCGTGGCACAGCTGCGGCTGACCTGGTGAAAAAGCAACGTGGTCTCAGGGCAATTCGTATTATTCTGTCAATGTTTTTACATTTACAATTTTGGTCATTTAGCAGAGGTTATTTTCCAGAGTGACTTACATTTTCATACTTTCTTTGTCATACATAAAGCTGTGACAGGCCATTTAGTGTGATATATTACGTTAGGTTACACTATGAATGAAAAAGCAGTTAAACAATATCATACGAATTATAGCATGTATAGTATCATAGTATCAGCATGGTCGTACAATAGCGTACAAACTGGATGAATTTATGTTGGCGGTTAGAAGAACTAATGACAAAGGTTAGGATAATTTATGTAAAAGGTTAGGGGAACTAAAATGACAAAGGTTACGATAATGTATGTAGTTAGGTGAAATGGGTTCATTTTAGAATAAATAGGGGAAGGGTTAGATAAAATGCAACAGTTGTCCCCGACACACCTTGAACACGCAACCTTTGTATTCCTAGATGCTACGGAAAGTAACTAGACCATTAATAGGTATCATACGTCTTGAAGGTGTTCAGAAATACGTAAAGTATGTTTTGTATGGCTCTGAGGCCAGGTTGGAAAAAGAGTCTGGCAATAAAACTCTTGCTCTCTCGTTCTTTCTTTCTCTGCCTCTCTTCTTGAGGATAGACGCTCAAAGCTGAGTTAAAGCTGACAGGACTAGGGAGGGAGCATGATGATGCTGGTAGCTGACACGTGTGTCCTGTAATTAAAAGACAACCTGCAACTCCTAAATGCTTGGCTACAATAGGAAGGGGTTGTGTGCTGACTGTCATAAGTGTGTGTTTAGCGTAGCCTATTCTCCTTGTGCAAGGTGAAAGTGCCTCAGAAATAGGCTTACACAAGCACCTAACCCCAAAAAGGTAGTCAGACTGTACCCAGCCAACATGTGTTCTTAGCCACAAGGGCCCCAAGTTTAAAGCCAACATGGGTTAAATAATGGTTTTAAGATGTGGGCCCCAAATAGGATAACCACTTAGGACCCACAACGTTTTGTCCATGTTGGCCCCACATGTGGTTGCTATGTTGAGCTTTATGTGGGCTTTATGTTGGGCTTATTAAGGGACCTCAGTGGGCAAATGTCTAATAACTAGGGTTGCAAAGGTTCAGAAACTTTCCGGTACATTTTCAGAATTTTCCCAGGAATTTTCCATGGGAAGTTAAGCTCTGGAATTTGGAGAATTTAACTTAAATTCATCAAAAATGTTAGCTTATAACAGTGAACCTTTTTTGTGGGATACACATAAGACAATTCTAGGTCTTGTGTGATATCTTGGTTAAACTATCCCCAGTTCAATGGAATTGCAACCCTCTGCATGCACAGTGTATTCTTCCATCACATGTACAGCTGATTCTCAAGATCCCACACACTAATGAGATGCTATTGAGCCCACATTACTACACTGTCTGAGCCAAGGATTACATGCTTTCTGATAAGTTTTGATTAAAATACCTGGTGGGGTGAAAATATTTTATATGACATACATGATTTTTTGTTAACTAGTAAATAGTAGCCTACAGCAAAGTGTATTTTAATCCTTTCTAACTTGTTAACAATTTCTGCTTGTTAGTTTTTGCTACCATGTGGGTTAGAGCTTGATTGAGCCTGCTAACTGAGGAGTGTTAATTCACCTGTTTCCATACATGTTTCATTTTAAATAATTTATCTTACAAAGGAGTTGTTTAATCTAACTTATTAACTATTTATCTATACATGGTATTGTCTTTGCGTTTTCTTTTACAATTTTTTTTCTAATCTTTAAAAGGAAAATGCCACGGGCACTATCTGATGTGTGGAGACATTTCACTGCAGCTAATGTAGAAGGAAACACTGTGTACATTTGAAAATACTGTGCCAAATCATATGTGAAGAATGCAACAAAGAAGCAGAATCATCTGGCCAAGTGCATAACGTTCCGTCAGCACTCACAACAAGTAACCTCTGACAAAAGTCCCTCTACTTCTATTTGAGGTGACAATGATGAATCAGACAGCTTATCAATAGCAACAGCTCATCGTCCTCCTGGAATCAGAAGTTGTTTTGACTCAATGGAGGAACGTAGTCAGAGAAATACTGCTGAATGTCTTGCCCGAGCTGTGTATGCAACTGGTTCACCTCTGATGCTCACAGACAATGTGTATTGCAAAAGATTTCTGAATGTTCTTTGCCCAGCATACACCCCTCCAACCATACATGCTTTATCTACTAATTTGCTGGTTGCAGAGTTCAACAGAGTTCAAGTGAAGGTCAAGCAAATCATAGAGAAAGCAGACTGTATTGCAATCATCTCTGATGGGTGATCGAATGTTTGTGGGCAAGGAATAATTAACTACATTATCTCCACCCCTCAACCAGTATTCTACAAGAGCACAGACACAAGGGAAAACAGACACACCGGTCTCTACATTGCAGATGAGCTGAAGGCAGTCATCAATGATGTTGGACCACAGAAAGTATTTGCACTGGTGACAGACAATACTGCGAACATGAAGGTTGCTTGGTCTAAAGTGGAGGAGTCCTACCCTCACATCACACCCATTGGCTGTGCTGCTCATGCATTGAATCTGCTCCTCAAGGACATCATGGAACTGAAAACAATGGATACACTCTACAAGAGAGCCAAAGAAATGGTTATGTATGTGAAGGGTCATCAAGTTATAGCAGCAATCTACCTCACCAAGCGAAGTGAGAAAATAAGAGCACCACATTGAAGCTGCCCAGCAACACCCATTGGGATGGTGTCGTCATCATATTTGACAGTCTCCTGGAGGAGAAGGAGTCTCTCCAAGAAATGGCCATATCACAGTCTGCTGATATGGACAGCCCCATCAAGAGGATCCTCCTGGATTATGTATTTTGGGAGAGAGTGGTAAGCAGCCTGAAACTCCTGAAACCTATAGCAGTAGCCATTGCACAGATTGAGGGAGACAATGCCATCCTGTCTGATGTTCAGACTCTGATTGCAGATGTAAGAGAAGAAATCCATACTGCCCTGCCCACTTCACTGTTGCTCCAAACTGCAGTTCTGAAATACATTAAAAAAACGTGAAGACTTCTGCCTGAAGCCCATACACGCCACAGCGTACATTTTGGACCCCAAGTATGCTGGCAAGAGCATCCTGTCTGGTGCAGAGATCAACAAGGCCTATGGTGTCATCACTGCCGTGTCTCGCCACCTTGGCCTGGATGAGGGCAAGGTTCTTGGCAGTCTGGCGAAGTACACTTCCAAGCGCTTTGGGATGGAGATGCAATATGACAGTCGTGCCAACATATCTCATAAGCCACCTGGTGGAAGGGACTTTGTGGATCTGAGGCTCTTTCCCCTGTTGCCTCCATCATCCTCCAAATCCCTTCAACATTAGCCGCCTCAGAGTGCAACTGGTCCTTATTTGGGAACACACACAAAGCACGCAACAGGCTGACCAATACAAGGGTTGAAAAATTGGTGGCCATCCGGGCAAATTTGAGGATTTTTGAGCCTAGCAACGAGCCATCCTCAACAAGGTTGGAACGTGACAGGGAAGATGAGGCCTCAGAGTCGATCGGGATCATTCAATATTCTCTTTCTTTTGTTGTTCAGTGAAATCATCCAATGTGAAGAGTCAACTCATTTAATTAAAGTTCAATTCGTAATTAAATTGTTTTTTATTTAAAAATTTGCAATTCTGTCTATGATAAGGTAAAAGGTTTATGTTTCTGTCTCCATATGATATGGTAAATATATCCAATGCAAAAAACATCTACATTTAAATGGTATTAATATTAATTTACTTATATTTATGTTAGTGCCCATATATTACCGTTAATTCACATATATTCCTGTTAATTCCTACAGAAAGATTCCACCTCTGAACATTCCCCAAAATGTGCAACCCTAGTTATAACCCATATGGGTGTCACATTCTGACCTTTATTTCCTTTGTTTTGTTTTTATTTAGTATGGTCAGGGCGTGAGTTGGGGTGGGCAGTCTTTTCTATGTTGGGGTTTTGAGTTCAGCCTAGTATGGTTCTCAATCAGAGGCAGGTGTCGTTAGTTGTCTCTGATTGAGAATCATACTTAGGTAGTCTGGGTTTCACTTTTGAGTGGTGGGTGTTTGTTTTCCATGTGTGTGTTTGTTGCCACACGGTACTGTTTCGGTTTCTTTCATTTTACGTTTATTGTTTTGTAGTGTTCAGTTTATGTCTTTAAATAAACGTTATGGACACTTACCAAGCTGCGCATTGGTCCTCCGATCCTTCTCGCTACTCCTCCTCAGAAGAGGACGAGGAATGCCGTTACAATGGGCCCTAGGTTTTAGCCCAGGTGTGTTAAAGAATGATTAACACTTGGCCCCACATGTAGGATAACCACAAGGTGCACACAAGGTTTGGCCCTCAGCATCCACATTTGCCCCACATGTTGTTTTCATGTTGGGCTTGATGTGGTTTAAGGTTGGGCTTCATATGTTGCCCTAATGGTTTACCTAAATGGGTTACATCTGGGTAAAGGATGGGTGTGTAGTGAGATCTATAAGGACAATAGGTGATTTCAGTTTGACCAGGCTGACCACCTGAAACAAACCTGAGTTTGTTCTCAGTCTCCATGCAGACCCTAGATGCTGCTGCCAAAGCAAGCTTTCTTAAGAGATTTAAAGAGATGACAAAACCGGTTTTCTTTATAAAATGAATACATGTTTATTTATAGCACATGGTCAGATCAAATGCAATGCAGGAACTCTGATTAAAAGTATAGTTCACTCAAATTACAAATGTAGACATGGTTTCCACACACTGTAAACAATTTAAAAAATGTGCATGCCAGCAGTGAAGTTCTCAAGATAGAGGACTTTCAGTACAGCAGTGTTCTCCAATCCTGGTCCCAAAGGGGTGCATATTTTTGTTTTTTCCCTAGCACTCACATACCTTATTCAATTCAAAGGCTTGATGATGAGTTGCTTAGCAGAATCAAGTGTGTGAGCATTAGGAAAAAACTAAACAAGTGGACCACTTTGAGTCCCCTGGACCATAAGTGGGAAACACTGCAGTGCAGAGAGAAAATAGTGAGGCTCATGCAAATTATATGCAATTATCATTTTGCTAATTTGCATATAATTTGCATCACCATCATCATCATCACACTTTTTGCTCTGTACTGAAAGTGCTCTATCTTGAAAACTTGATTGCTAAAAAGCACAATTTTGGGGATTGCATTAACAGTGGACTAATGAAGAACATACTACAATACTTTGTTTTTGTAAAACATCCCTTTCAGGGTACCTACCACTCCATTCAGGAAAGCTGTGGGTTACTTTTACTCCATCGCCTCCACATCCTGGACAGTATTCATAGTGTAATCAGACCCCTTGTGTAGTGCTGCTGTTGCCATGTTACCATTGTCAGGTCCTGACTCTTCTTCATCCATTTCTGAGTCCATCTGCACATCAGAAATCTTCTCTGCCCTTTTAAGTTTGATTCGGGCCTGTTCATAGATAGCTGTGAAAATAAAACATCATTAAGCATTTAGGCTACTGATCTACCCCAGCATCCCGGGGTCGATTCTTCACTGTAGACGTTGAGACTGTAGACGTTGATACCCCTACCTCTATAATTTTTTTTTTTATATAAAAAAAAAAAAAATCAAAATAGCTTCACAGATCTTAATTGTGAAGGGTTTTAACACTCTTTCCCATGCTTGTTCAATGAACCATAAACAATTAATGAACATGCACATGTGGAACGGTCGTTAAGACACTAACAGCTTACAGACGGTAGGCAATTCTCGTCACAGTTATGAAAACTTAGGACACTAAAGAGGCCTTTCTACTGACTCTGAAAAACACCAAAAGAAAGATGCCTACGGTCCCTGCTCATCTGTGTGAACGTGCCTTGGGCATGCTGCAAGGAGGCATGAGGACTGCAGATGAGGCAAGGGCAATAAATTGCAATGTCCGTACTGTGAGACGCCTAAGACAGCGCTACAGGGAGACAGGACGGACAGCTGATCGTCCTCGCAGTGGCAGACCACATGTAACAACACCTGCACAAGATTGGTACATCCGAACCTCACACCTGCGGAACAGGTACAGGATGGAAACAACAGCTGCCCGAGTTACACCAGGAATGCACAATTCCTCCATCCGTGCTCATACTGTCCACAATAGGCTGAGAGAGGCTGGACTGAGGGCTTGTAGGCCTGTTGTAAGGCAGGTCCTCACCAGGCATCACCGGCAACAACGTTGCCTATGGGCACAAACCCACCGTCGCTGGACCAGACAGGACTGGCAAAAAGTGCTCTTCACTGACGAGTCGCAGTTTTGTCTCACCTAGGGTGATAGTCGGATTCGCGTTTATCGTCAAAGGAATGAGCCTGTACTCTGGAGCGGGATCGATTTGGAGGTGGAGGGTCCGTCATGGACTGGGGGCGGTGTGTCACAGCATCATCGGACTGAGCTTGTTGTCATTGCAGGCAATCTCAACGCTGACATTACCCTCCAGCATGACAATGCCACTAGCCATACTGCTCGTCCTGTGCGTGAGTTCCTGCAAGAGAGGAATGTCAGTGTTCTGCCATGGCCAGCGAAGAGCCCGGATCTCAATCGCATTGAGCATGTCTGGTACCTGTTGGATTGGAGGGAACTTGCAGGTGCCTTGGTGGAAGAGTGGGGTAACATCTCACAGCAAGAACTGGCAAATCTGGTGCAGACCATGAGGAGGAGATGCACTGCAGTACTTAATGCAGCTGGTGGCCACACCAGGTACTGACTGTTACTTTACATTTTGACCCCCCCCCCCTTTTCTCAGGGACACATTATTCAATTTCTGTTAGTCACATGTCTGTGGAACATGTTCAGTTTATGTCTCAGTTGTTGAATCTTGTTATGTTCATACAAATATTTACACATGTTAAGCTGAAAATAAACGCAGTTGACAGTTGAGAAGACGTTTTTTTTTTTGCTGAGTTTATATGACACCCACATAACCACACAACACAACTATGTAGAGTTTTCTTATTGCAGGACTTTGTCAGTCTAGCTATGTCACGACTTCCTCTCCCTGTTCGGGCGGCGCTTGGCGGTCGGCGGCGCTGGTCTACTAGCCATCACCGATCCCTTTTTCCTTTTCTGTTTGTTTTGTCTTTGTTTCTTTTTCACACCTGGTTTAATTTGCGTTAATTTCTGTGTGTATAATTGTCACCTGTTGCCTGCCTAAGTTTGTGCGGGATTAGTCTTTTATGGTGATGTGCTCGGTTAGATTATACCGTTATTTGTTTTCACGGATTCTTAAGTGTATGAGTGTCGGAACTTTGTGTTAGTCAGTGTTAGTCAGTTAGTTGTGTTAGTCAGTACCGCTTACTGGTCGAATCACTCTGTAGATTTCCAGCTCGATTTCCAGCTCCTGTTGTCTTGCCTGGACATACAGTTCCTTCAGAAAGTATTCATACCCCTTGACTTATTCAATATTTTGTTATGTTACAGCCTGAATTAAAATGGACTAAATAGATGTTTTTCTCATTCATCTACCCCATAATGACAAAGTGAAAACATGTTTTTAGAAATATTTGCACGCTTATTGAAAATGAAGCACAGAAATATCTAATTTACTTAAGAATTCACACCCCTGATTCAATACTTTGTAGAAGCACCTTTAGCATCGATTACAACTGTGAGTCTTTCTGGGTAAGTCTCTAACAGCTTTCCAAACCTGGATTGTGCATCATTTGCACATTATTCTTTTCAAAATTCTTTAAGCGCTGTCAAATTGGTTGTTGATCATTACTTGACAACTATTTCAGGTGTTGCTATAGATTTTCAAGTAGATTTAAGTCAAAACTGTAACTCAGCCACTCAGGAACAGTCACGGTCTTCTTGTTAAGCAGCAGAGTAGATTTGTCCTTGTGTTTTAGGTTATTGTCCTGCTGAAAGGTGAATTAATCTCCCAGTGTCTGGTGGCAAGCACACTGAACCAGGTTTTCCTCTAGGATTTTGCTTGTGCTTAGCTCCGTTTCTTTTTATCCTGAAAAACTCCCTAGTCTTTAATAATTACAAGCATACCCATAGCATAATGCAGCCACCACTATGCTTGAAAATATGGAGAATGATATTCAGTAATGTGTTGTATTGGATTTGCCCTAAACATAACACTTTGTATTCAGGACAAAAAGTGAACTGCTTTTCCACATTGTTAGCAATATTACTTTAGTGCCTTGTTGCAAACAGGGTGCATGTTTTTGAAGATTTGTATTCTGTACAGGCTTCCTTCTTTTCACTCTTTCAATTAGGTTAATATTGTGGAGTAACTACAATGTTGTTGATCCTGAGCGGTGTCCTTCCTCTCCGGTAACTGAGTTAGGAAGGACGCCTGTATCTTTGAATTGACTGGCTGTATTGATGCACCATCCAAAGTGTAATTAAACACTTCACCAAGCTCAAAGGGATATTCAATGTCTATTTTACCTGTCTACCAATAGGTGCCCTTCTTTGCAAGGCATTGGAAAACCTCCCTGGTTTTTGTGGTTGAATCTGTGTTTGAAATTCACTACTCGACTGAGGGACCTTAAAAATAATTGTATGTGTGGGGTACAAAGATGAGGTAGTCATATACAATTCATGTTAAACACTATTATTGCACACAGAGTCCATGCAACTTATTATGTGACTTGTTAAGCACATTTGTACTCCTGAATTGATTTAGGCTTGCCATAACAGAGGTTGACTAATTATTGACTGAAGACATTTCAGCTTTTCATGTTTTATTAATTTGTAGAAATTTCGAAAAACATAATTCCACTTCCACAAAAATCTCAATTGAATCCATTATAAATTCAGGCTGTAACACAACAGAATGGGGGGAAGTCAAGGGGTGTGAATACTTTCTGTAGGCACTGTATACAATTCCAACGTTTAGTGCCTGAATTTGAAATTCAGTCATGTGCCCCTCCCTCCTCAAAATATTGAATACACATGCGCCCTTCAAAAGCTGTGTGACAGCACCCACTAGCTAGTCTGAGTACCAGTCTCTTTAGCTAACATTCCACTCCTTGCCACTCCTTGTAAAGGCCACATTTCTTTGTCACATGACATGGAGAACAGGGAGTGGATTAACTAAAAGACTAGTACCCAGGCTACCCACTGGTGTCTGTTTAGGCAAAAACGATGTTGAATGGATTTAAATCTGCTAGTTCACTTAGCATATTGGCTGTTTAGGTAAACAAAAAATGGTTCTTGAATGGATTTGAATATTCCAGGTCGTTCAGCATATTTGCTGAGGAATTTCACAAGCATAATATAATATGGTTTTCTCATGCCTGCCCCAGATGGTATGCCCAACTGTGTCCCATAGACAATCCCTGACAATATTTACATCAGAAAGCCCACTTACAACCCATTTCAAATAGATTCAGTGCCTATTTTGTACCTACGGGTTTGCCTGTTTGTGACCCAAATGGTTTACCCGATTGGGTCCCAGTCATTATTCCTGAACAAATAACACCAGATTGCTCACTTTCAACCCATAAAAAATGATTCAGGGCCCATTTAGGACCCACACTATAACCCCATATGGGTACCAGCTAAGATAACCATTTTGCCCTTGCCCAGTTGAAACCCATGAAGTCCATATAAAACCCAGGTGTAGCCCACCTGGATATGTTGGCTGGGTATAGGACAGGATTTGTCTATGATGTGCTTATGTATTAGTCCTACAGAGGCATTATTACAGCACAGATGGCCAAATGTGATATATGTGTAAAAGAAAATACAGGCCCATATCTATTCAATATTAAAAGTATAAATAGGTCAAGCTGAGTGGGTCCGGTGATGACAGAAAAACATGAATGTTCAATGTCACTGTCATATTTCTATACAATAGTCTTCATTACATAGGTCTTTTGCCTGGTTTTTGTCTGTGCTGCTCGGGATGGAGTGCATGGAGCCCTTAAGTGCTATCAAGTGTGAGGCTGAATACATTGTCACAATTCGGTACAACTAAATGCTCTATCGTTGGGAGTGAGAAATAAGGTTCGTAGAGAATTGTGTATGCTGCCAAGCAGTCGATTTTCTTAGCAAGAGGCTGCACTCAGTAATCAAAGGCATTGCCTAAAGAATGCTTTTAGTAAAAGAGCAGCGATATGACATTGGCCCAAGTGTGAACCTCTACAGTCGTGGCACCAAAGGTTGTGACTGAACACAATGAGAGGGTGGGGCTCTCTGCCATACTAGACCTACATAGCTTTAACTTTTTATGACACTGAGCAAGTTGACAAGATTCTCTCTCCCTTTTTCTATCTTTCTATCTGTAGGCCTACTTCCTACTTCCTACCTTCTCCCTTTCATCTAGTACATTCTGAAAATCTGTCTATTTTTTAACATCATCTCTCCATCACTTTCTCAATTCTTCTCTTTCATACAACCCTGTCCCTCTCTGTCTGTCTATACCATCTCCCTTTCCTTGCCATCTGTCTGTTTCCATTCATAGTGCCTGGGTTAGGTTGTCTGCCAGCATGGCCAGTGGTGCGTAGCCTGGTGGTCCTTTGGGTGTGTTATTATACAAAGTGTGGTGGTCCAAAACACAGCAAAGCTGGCTCAATTTAATCTAACCCATGTCACAGTATTGCCATAGCAAACTAAATCACATAAATAGATCATGTAAAAATGCCTGGAAGAAACACTCCTCTCATTGCCTCCACTTTTCAGCGTAAGACATGTTAGCTCGGAAAAGCAAATGCAAAAAATATTTTTCAGTTAGATTTGATTGAATACTGAGGTAGAATTCTTTATTGATCCAAGTAGTTACACAATCTCCAAACCTCACTTGAAACACTTACACGGAACCCAAACCGGCTGCGCGCGTGCGCCTTCGTGCGCCTTCGTGCGCCTTCGTGCGCCTTCGTGCATAAATTTATTTTGTCCCCCTACACCAAACGCGATCATGACAAGTAGCTTAAAATATCCAAATAAACTCTGAATCGATTACATTAATTTGGGAACAGGTCAAAAAGCATTAAACATTTATGGAAATGAAGCTAGTTAGCTTTCACTTGCTAGCTAATTTGTCCTATTTAGCTAGCTTGCTGTTACTAGCTAATTTCTCATGGAATATAAACATTGAGTTGTTATTTTACCGGAAATGCACAAGGTCCTCTACTCCGACAATTAATCCACACACTAAACGGTCAACCGAATCGTTTCTAGTCATCTCTCCCCCTTCTAGGCTTTTTCATCTTTGAACTTATATGGTGATTGGCATAGTATTACTACACCGACCGGCAACACAGTTTGTCTTTCAATCACCCACGTGGGTATAACCAATGAAGAGATGGCACATGGATACCTGCTTCTATAAACCAATGAGGAGATGGGAGAGGCAGGACTTGCAGCGCGGGCTGCGTCAGAAATAGAAAGGAGTTCTATTTTAGCCCTTGGCAACGCAGACACTCGTTGGCGCGCACGAGCAGTGTGGGTGCAATAATTTAATAACATAGATTTCTAAATTTATTTTGCAACGCACGCGACGCAAGTGGTGTGGTCAGCATATTAGGCCTAACAAAAGACATAGGATTTACTGAAGTTCTTCTATTAGCTGCACATGACCCCTCTGATTCTATGGCATTTAGAAAAGACTGCAGACATCTCAGACGTCATTCAGAGTGAGCGCTCAAAGCACACACAGGGAAGGAACAACAGCTTACACATTGGAGTTCAATTGATGATCACAGACAGTATATAAGATGTGTGCTCTAAAATTGTATTTCTTCAGATTAAGTCAAAAACAATTGTTCATAGCTAAAAGCTTATAGGGATTTGAAATGTAAGGCCTGAGCTCAGAGAGTTGGAACATCGGGCAGAAGTGTAGTGTATGTGTGGAAAATGTCCTGTCATGTCAGTAAGGAAGAAGCCATCCATTCAGAAACATTTAGGGGTTATGGACTTTGGGATGTTAGAGGTCAGTTTCTGTGTAACTTTTTTCATTTTGCTAAAAATATTTGTGTTTTAGCTATGTGCACATGTGCATGTTTGTGTGACCACCAGCCCTCAACTAGTCCTGTCTGACTTTGCCGTCCACTCGTCCATGCCCTCAGCCACCCACACTGCCGGGCTTGACCCATGCCATCCTCGTGCCATCCTCATACCATCCTCTCTTCTACAAAGCCAGAGCAGAGCTGTGTAATTTGGTGCAGTATGCTGCCAGCTGCTGGTCTGTGTGAGTGTGTAATTATGTTGCTGTATGGTTGCTCTGGGTGGTGCTGTGGGCTTGGGAGGCACCCAGATGGTCTGGTGGGCCAGCTCTGGTGTAGAGAAGTTTCCTCCTCAAGGTCCTGGCTACAGCCTGATCACAGGGGGAGAAGTCAGTGTGGGACCTGGGTCTGGGTGGGGCTCCATCCATCCCAACACACCTCCACCCTGCCTAACCTATCAGATTGTCTTTCCTTACATAGAGATCACGCTCTGACCTCAAAAAGCAGGGTGGGCATGTCATCTGTGTTCTGTACATGCGTGTGTGTGGAGCGGTGGGGTGTCGTGTTAATTAGCCTACTACACTCTGTTGGCATGTACTGTGATTAGAGATGGGGTTTGCTGGGGCGGTGGGACACGTAGCAGACTGCCTGCGGTCTCAGATACACGCAGGCCTAGAGAGCGGCTGTACGAGGGCTGCTGTATTGCATGTAGGACATAGTAGTGCTCTCTGTGGAGTGTGTTTACACGGTCCTTGAATGTTTATACGTTCTGATTGATGTACCATAGTGGAAAAGGTACAGACACTAAATGTCTCTCTCTCCATCTATCTCCCTCTTCTATCCTGTCTCTCTTCCTCTCCTAGGGGGTCTACTCACCTTTGTTTGCTGTTGCCTGAACTTTGGGCAGTTTACGTGGCAACCTTCACTTCACACTTCAGTGATTAATTGAACCTGTGATCTATCTCTGTCTGTTCTTTCTCTTTCTGTGTTTTTCACCTTTTGTCACTCCCCTCTATATCACTGTAACTGAGTAACTTGTTACCATTTCATCATTTGATGTGCTGATATGGCTATATCTCATTGCTAATGGGATCTTTCAAAAAATGGTAGTTCCTTCGAGTGGCAGTTGGTTTAGTTTGGAAAGACCATAGAAATGGAAAGACGGTCTCTGTGTGCAGCTTTTTTTGTGAAAGTCCTTTACAATGACTTACAGTACATCTACAATGCACTGGTTGAACAACCCCAGAAAATATCACACTCTCTCTCAAGTTCCACACCTACTGTATATGACATGGGGCATTTTAACTGTATTGCCTTCAAACCTGCAGGAATGGTGCAAACGCCACAACATTTCTATTCCGAGGCAGGCTTTCTTTTCGAGGCGTGGCTGGCTTTTAGTCCAACACTGGCTTGCTTTCCACACAAATGCATATTTGCCCTATCGGTATTATGAATAGAAATGTATTTGTTTTCCCTGTACGCAAGTTCTCAGACAGAAACAAACAGTTTTGACATGTCAGATCAGCTGTTTCTTTGTACATGACAAATATGGAACAAATCAATGCGACAACCAATCGATATATGTTTGTAGAAAACCAGGGCAGGGTTTGTACTAGGGACCACTCTCTATGTGTTTGTGTCTTTGTGTTGTGTGCGGATTTGCTATGTTACTGTAAAGAATGTGAGAATGCATGATGTCTGCCCATATGTCTGCCTGTGAAAGTATTTCAAGGGCAGGGGAGTAGGCTGCATGTTTACAGAAAGAGGAAGCTGGAGTATTTTTTTGTGGTATAGTTTGGGCGTGGGGGTTAAAGAATGAGAATGATCAAATCAAATGTTAATTGTCGTATGCTTCGTAAACAACAGGTGTAGACAAACAATGAAATGCTTACTTACAGGCCCTTCGCAACAATGCAGAATACAATACAAAATGTAATAATAATATTATAAAAAAATATGGTAACACAAGGAATCAATACACATTGAGGAATGATAACTTGGCTATATACATGGGGTAGCATTACCAAGTCAATGTGCAGGTGTGTGACGAAATTGAGGTAGATTTAAGCAATAAGGCCCATGGGGTGTGGTAAATGGCCAATATACCACGGGCTGTTCTTATGCACAACGCAACACAGAGTGTCTGGATACAGCCCTTAGCCGTGGTATATTGGCCATATACCACAACCCCCGAGGTGCCTTATTGCTATTATAGGCTGGTTACCAACATAAGCAGTAAAAATACATGTTTTGTCATTCCCGTGGTATACGGTCTGATGTACCATAGTGTCAGCCAATCAGCATTTATGGCTCGAACCACCTCGTTTGTACATATACGTAGGGGTAAGGTGACTAGGCAACAGGATAGATAATAGACAGTAGCAGCAGTGTGTGTGTGGTGACAGTGTGCCTGTGTCTACATGTTATGTGTGAGTGAGTGAGTGTGTGTGTGGGCTCTGGGGTGGGTCCAGCTGTGTGGCTGGGGGACGGGTCAAAGGTCATGAGTTGGGACAGGGAGAGAGGGGAGGTCAGTGTGCAGTAGAGGCACAGCAGAAGGGCTTCGTAGCATGTAGTGTATGATGGCACATCAGCTCCTTCTTATTGATCCAGCATGATCTAGATTTGAAAGGATATTTAGGGCAGCTGCCCTGTGGCAGTATGAGCCCATATGGGCCACAGCCCAGAGGCATGCTGGGTAATTCTGAATCATCATTGTAATCCCCCATGTGAGTACATGCCAAGCAAAAGAGGCCTCTTTATACATTGACCAGCTGTAATACTCCACAGCCCTACTGTATGATATTCCAGGATTCACTCTCTCTTTTCCTCGCTTTCTCTCACGCATCCCTTTTTCTTCTTGGTAACCCTTTGTATGGTACATTTCTACTGTATACCTACTCAGTAACACTAACATTAGTTAACCAATTGTTGCATACAAATTGAGTCATTCTGGATTATTTTGGATTGTTTGTCTTTCTCACTTGCTAACACAAACATACACAAACATAGACCAAGGAAAACATGAGGAATGATTGTTCCTTACTAAGAAGCAGGTGGCAGGACGGGCTGATTGAGTTATAGTGATGATTTCATTGTGGTAATAGTGATGGCATTATCCATTTCCTCTAACAGTATTAAATCCCAAATTACACCCAGCCCAGAGCACACAGTCCTGTCTGTAATAGAAAGGGTGATGAATGAAAGAGGGGGAGAGAGGGTAGAGAAACTGAAAAAATTGAACAAATGACCCATTCTGACCCAGTCTTCTACCAGCATAAAGCAACAACTAGTGCTGCTGGGTAAAACCCTTGAGACTGTTTGTCCAGACACAACTTAATCTGCCAATGGAAATCCAGCAGTAACAAAACACTAATAGACTGACCCTCATATAATACAATATTCAGAGCATTTGGCAAAATATTCTTATCTGGCCAATATGCTTTCTGGCTTTGGAAAGGCATAATGATGGATTGTCTAATGAGGCTTTCATATAACTGGGAGTGATTGTTTTCAGTCCGCTTTTCACTTAGGGACTTAGTCAAATAGTAGTAGCCAATCTTATGACATTTAAGAATAAGAAATGCTTATTTATACCACATATGAGGACAGACTAGACAGGGGTCTGTTACAGACAGCTGAGTAACTGCATCAGAGTGTACAGTATGTCTGTCTGTTGGGGTGTAGATTTGAATTACACTTGCATGCTCTACAGCTGTGCCTCAGGCTCAGGGTTATGTGACCAGGTGTGTGTGTTTGCCAGTGTGTGTACAATATTTATTGAGCTTTATGTATATTTACAGCAGTGTGTGTGTGTGTGTGTGTGTGTGTGTGTGTGTGTGTGTGTGTGTGTGTGTGTGTGTGTGTGTGTGTGTGTGTGTGTGTGTGTGTGTGTGTGTGTGTGTGTGTGTGTGTGTGTGTGTGTGTGTGTGTGTGTGTGATCCACAGTGCAGTTGTGTTGTGTAAAGCTTTAACACAAACGTGTGTGGTAGGAGAATTGGAGGTGGGCAACATTCACCACCAGACGCCGACAGGCAACGCTAGTGCAGTTCCTAGGTGCATGTGACTAGGTCACCATGACAACCGAAATCACTTGAACATGCTCGGAGTGGCATCACTGGCTGGCTCTGGCAGACACTCCTGGTTTGGCTCAGCAGTGGAGGAAGAACGGGAGGCAACTTTCAAAGCTTACAGGAAAGAGAAAGAGATCCAGAGAAGTTCCTTCGCTCTGAGAAGAGGGAAACAGCAACTCTCTCAGATCCTACTGGTCTATTTTAGTTATATGCCCTGAACACAGACATTTGTTCAGCATATACAGTGCTGCCAGTGTCTCTGGTCATTACTCACAATGTAGCAGCAGCATACACTCATAGACTTTCCACTATTCGGCACCATTAATAATGAAACAGAACGGAATCCACCACAGCCAGCTGGATGGGCTACATCGGTCTCTGTGGTCACTGGATACTTAGCAGTATATCACTCATTAGTCCACTCTATCACGTTTGGACACGAACAGCCACGCACACATACATGCACGCACACACAGACACACACACAGACACACACACAGGCGCACACAAACAAACACATTCACCCACTCATGGTAGCAGGTGCTTTTGATGTTATCAGTATTGATCCAATGGAGAGGGACATTTGGTAAACAGATCCATGGGGAGTGGTTGAGGCAGGCACCCCAGTTGTTTGTCATGTTCATCCCCATTGTCTGGGAAGCAAACTGGTGAATCTCACTGAGATTGGTTTTGCTTCAGTTGAGTGTGTATTTTTTCAGGCAGGAAGGCCCCTTGGGTCCTTTATGAAAGATGGAAAAGATGATTATCAGAGTCATGTTTAACTCCAAAACAAACACATGGTTGGCTAGCTAGATGAAACAGATACCACCCTGCTCAGCGGGGGATACATCTTACACAACATTGGCCGGAGCCTCCTGTAAAATGGAAAGATACAGTATATTCCTAGATTCCCTCCAGTGAACAACAGATAAGAGTTGTTAGTCATGTAAAGAGCAGAGCTGACTGCTGAGCTGGCTACTCTGGCAATCAGACAGGAGGGCTCTCTCAGTGGCACAGGGCACTGCTGTGTGTGTGTGTGTGTGTGTGTGTGCGCATGCTATCTCTGTCTGTGTTTGTACGTGTGCGCATGTGCATAGTACTTACTATAGAATTCTGTAGTATACTGTAGAATATTATACTCCACACTGTAGTATTCCTCAATAATGTTTTGTTCTTACTTTAGAATTGTCTAGTAAATAGTACAGCATTATCCACCGAAACACTGTGCAGTAAATACTACAGTAATGTTTTTTATTTTACCTTTATTAACTAGGCAAGTCAGTTAAGTCAGTTAAGAACAAATTCTAGAACGACAGCTCGGGGATTCAAACTTGCAACCTTTCGGTTACTAGCCCAACACTCTAACCACTCGGCTACCCTGCCGCCCCAGCAAAAACACTACAGCTTTTTAACTAAAGTAATACTACGGTGTTTAATTTGCATATACCGTGCCTATTCCCCTCCTCCTTATCCCAACTTGTGCTACCCATAAGGACAAACCTACATGCCAAGTATAGATCATTTGTTATGTTCCCTATGGGTTATAGAAAAGAGCAGAAGCGCTGAACGATTCATCCAGACTCCAGTCCGATCTACCTACAGGTTATGGATCATTTGCTCTTTTAGTATTTGTTCAATAGGTTTCCTCAAGGACAAATACCCTACTTTTATGTCAAAGATAATAAAACAAAAACACTATAGTGAAATACTACAGTATACTACAGTCATGTCCGCAAAAACACTACAGTGAATCCTATACTATATAAATATCGTAATACTACAGTATTTTTTCATGTGGGTGTGTCTTGGTGTGTGGTCTTAGTGGCTACAGAAGCCGTACTGGCTTGAGAAGTATTACTGTAAGCATTACTATAAACTGCAGGGTCAGGTAAAGTTTTCCATCTCATACTGTGCTCAATCTCTCTGACTATAGCATACTTCACATTGTGTTCTGCCAAGCACAAGTAGTGTGTTCAGGCAGAGGTCATCACATTCAGTCCTGGTCTGGTCATACTGTAGGTACTGTAGGTGCAGCATCCTGCCATGTAGCACCAGGGATGGGCACAGCGGGCTACAGTGGTGCCCTGTCTTCCCTGTCATCAGCAGCAGTAGACCCAGCAGAGCAAACACATCAATAAAAGACAAGATTGTTTCTGACTGCAAAACTCCTCTCTGTGAGTGTTCTTCTGTGTTTGGGTGTGTCACTGTGTATTTATATCTCTGAGAAAACTACAGATGTAGGATCTTAATTTGAGCCAGTTTGCTACAGCAGGAAAATAATCCAGCAGCAACAGGAAATGTGAATTGTTAATGCAGATTATAATAAATTGACATTTTTCATTGAGGCAAATCAAGTCTCAAATTTCAACGTGGAAATTACAAACTTTAGAAGCCTTTTTAAAACTCAAACACACATTTCCTACATCGGTAGTGTTTGTGTATGTATGCTTTATGTTTGTGTATGTGCAAATATGTCTATGAAACTAAAAGTATGCATAGGATAGGATAAACATACCGTTCATACCAGTGGCTGTTGGTGCTGTTTAAGATTAGGGAGGGACAATTTGTTATGAGCATGGCCTTTTTTCTATTACAGCAAATTGGATGACTGTCATTCATATTCTATTCACCCAGCTCAACATCGATAGGTTTAGGCTACTACTTGATACAACAATTTGCCCTATACCCATCATGAGGTTTCTACAACCTAGTCTACAAATTTAACTTTATAACTTAGGTGCACAGGTCGAGAGACAAATTGGAGTAATCAAGGTGACAGTGACACATTCAGTACCGCCTTGCACACTCTTGCCTGCATCTAGCTGATCTGGATGTATTCATTAGTCCAAACAGTTGCAAAACGTTCTGTTCTAAAACAAAGGTTCCTATTGGACAAATTCAGGTAGGTCCATCCCCGTTTCATTCCGTTTGCTTCCATTTAAAGAAAACAGAATCAGCGGAATGAATACACCCATGATCACCCGCACACACAGTTAACTTTCATAGCAGCCACATACAGCATCGTCACTATGCTCGTTGTATAATTTATTCTTGTATCAACTTTTGTAATGTTTCACTATTTGAATTGTTATGAAATTCACTGAGTAGGATGGTCCTCCCCTTCCTCCTCTGGTTCATACAGTTTATGCGATGTGGCACTGTGGTTTGCATGTCTGTGTATTTGTGGGTTAGATACAGAGATAGAGAGGATGATGGTATGTGTCAGCTCTTGCACAATGCAGTGATATTTTTTTATCATCCACACTGTTGAGGATTATGATTAGTTGAGTCTGGATAAGACACAGGGTTACTATTTGATAAAACAACTGGTGTTTTACTCTCCACTTGATCCTGCCATCTGTTACCCACCCCTCCGATGCAGAGGTCAGGAGCCAATCTGCTGCTGTGGGGAATGGGCTCTAGGTTGAAGATGACAAGGTTAAGACAACATAATACTGTAATTCCATGTGGCAGCATTCGAAAGTAAACAAATTCATTGGACCAGTGCTGTTGATAACTACTAGCGCCGTTGCTAACTTGCAACGCTGGTCCCATTTTCGCAAAACGTTATGGGATATTAGAATCCCGTTGTCTTAACCTTTGTCATCATCAACCTAGAATGGGCTGGGGAGATGGATGATGATGAGGATGGGAACCGGTTCTGCACTTTCTCTTCCTCTCCATCTTCCTCTGCTCTTCTTTTCACGATATCTCTCCTTTGCTTTCTCTCCATCTCTATCTCTCCTCTCCATCTCTCCTCTGCTCTTCTCTCAGCTGTCCCTGATTGAGAACCATACGCACCAGGGATACGCACCAGAATAAAAAGATCTCTACGGTCAGTGCGTGACAGCTAGTTGATTTAAAGCTGGTAGCCAAAGCACAATCAAAATTATCATTGCTAAAACAGTGCTTATAGAAGGTATTCATGCTTATTCCAAATGTTGTCATGTTAGAGACTGATTTCAAAATGGATTAAATATATTTTTCTCACCCATCTACACATAATACCCCATAATGACAAACTGAAATCATGTTCTTAGACATTTTTGCAAAATTATTGAAAATTAAATATATAAAAATCCTATTTACCGAAGGATTCCCACCCCTGAGTCAATACTTTGTAGAAACACCTTAGGCAGCGATTACAGATGTGAGTCTTTACAGGGTAAGTCTCTAAGAGCTTTCCACACCTGGATTGTGCAACATTTGTCCACTATTCTTTTCAGAATTCTTCAAGTTCTGTCAAATTGGTTATTGATCATTGCTAGACAACCATTTTCAGGTCTTGTCATAGATTTTCAAATAGATTTAAATCAAAACTGTAACTCAGCCACTCAGGAACATTCACTGTCTTAGTGGTAAGCAACTCCAGTGTAGATTTGGCCTTGTGATTTAGGTTATTGTGCTGCTGAAAGATTAAATTATCTCCCAGTGTCTGGTGGTAAGCAGAATTAACCTGGTTTTCTTCTAGGATTTTGCCTGTGCTTAGCTCCATTCCTTTAATTTTTTTATCCTGAAAAACTCCCAGTCCTTAACGATTACAAGCATACCCATAACATGATGCAGCCACCACTATGCTTGAAAATATGAAGAGTGGTATTCAGTAATTTTTATTGGATTTGCCCCAAACATAACACCTTGTATTCAGGACAAAAATTATATTGCTTTGCCAAGTTTTTTTGCAGTATTACTTTAGTAATAGAAGCACAAGCATTTCGCTACACTCGCATTAACATCTGCTAACCATGTGTATGTGACAAATAACATTTGATTTGATTTGATTTAGTGCCTTGTTGCATGTTTTGGAATGTTTGTTTTCTGTACAGGCTTCCTTCTTTTCACTCTGTTAATTAGGTTAGTATTGTGGAGTAACTACAGTGTTGTTGATCCATCCTCAGTTTTCTCCTATCACAGCCAATAAAATCTGTAACTGTTTTAAAGTCATCATTGGCCTCTTGGTGAAATCTCTGAGTGGTTTCCTTAATCTCCAGCAACTGAGTTAGGAAGGACGCCTGTATCTTTGTAGTGACTAGGTGTATTGATACACCATCCATAGTGTAATTAAAAACTTCACCAGGCTCAAAGGGATATTCAATGTCTGCTTTTTGTTTGTTTTACCCATCTACCAATAGGTGCCCTTCTTTGTGAGGCATTGGAAAACCTTCCTTGTCTTTGTGGTTGAATCTTTGTTGGAAATTCACTGCTCGACTGAGGGATCCTATAGATACTGTGTGGAGTACAGAGATGAGGTAGTCATTCAAAAATTGTGTTAAACACTATTATTGCACACATAGTCCATGCAACTTAGTATGTGACCTAAGCATATTTTTACTCCTGAACTTATTTAGGATTGCCATAACAAATGGGTTGAATACATTGACTCAAGACATTTCAGATTTTTGGGAAAAATATCTATTTTCACATTATGGGTAATTATGTGTAGGTCAGTGACAAAAAAATCGAAATGTAATCCATTTTAAATTCAGGCTGTAACACAACAAAATTTGGAAAAGGTTAAGGGGTGTGAATACTTTCTGAAGACACTGTACAAGGGATTTTTGAAAGCCAAGCATGTCGCCTCAATATGAATAGTAGTAATTACAGGTGTGATGCTGCATTGTCTTCTGTGTAAGCACATAGGGTTCAGAATGGAGAGCTATCTCTGTGTCATTTGCACATCAAGATACCAATATGATCGATCTGAATGCTATGCAGAGGGAAATTGATGGGAAATTCCTCAGATTGTTGTATAACATGCATATACATCATTATCATCTTGGCAAAGTGGCACATACTCTATATTGAAGACAGAATAGTTCACAGTTAATAATGCTTAACTTCAACAAGCACTGACAGTTTCATATAGCAAAGAAAATATAAATAAAAGTGTCGATTTTTTTATTTATTTTTTGTTTCTCTGTAATATTACTAGCCACCTAGCAATTTTATGAAGTTGACTTTAGCTAGCCCAGATAGGTTCCCAATTTCACAAACTCATAACCAAGAAGTCATTTCAGGCTATCAATCAAGTTTGTGTAGTTAGCTTGTCTAACTATCTGAGCTGGCATGCCTGCTGGCAAGAAAATCAAGCAATAATTAAATGTACTGAATAAGATTCAAATTACTTTCAGTTTTTTACGCAGATTTTAGCATCAATGCAGCATTTTTTTTTAAGAACCATTAGTCAGGAGGATACAGACAACTCAAGAGGTATGCTTAGATTTGCAGACACCTTTTTTTACATAGAATTAAGCATAATGATTATGGCTCAAGATTGCAGGGAACGGCTGTTTCAGGTGTCTGAAAAATGCTACATTCTCCAACCCCCTGTCATGATGCCCATGTCAAGACAGCTAAGAAGAGTTCACATTGTAATGGTTCGTCATCGGACCCAAACATACTCCCAGTCGTCCCCACTGCCATTTCAGCCCCGAGGAGAAGGTCACAAACAGCCCCTGGTGGGAGCTGCTACTGCTGCTGCCTGCACTTCACTCCAACATGGTCATGGTCATAGGTCCAGAGACAGATGCAGTTAGTGTTCCGCCAGCCTCATCATAGGGCATACTCCTTGTCTAGCCGACAGAACCGGGCTGTGCATCCAAAATGGAATGCCATTCCCTGTATAGTGCACTATTTTTGACCAGAGCCCTATGGGCCATTTGAGATGCAGACAGGGGCTGCAGTCCAAACATGTTATTTTTACCTTGAGGTAGCCACTTTCCCTCGGGGGAATCCCCATCGTAACCAGATGCAGTTTGATAGCCATCTTCAGAGGAGGTTCAATTCACAAACGTTGCCCCGTCTGCCCTTGATTTAGCTCGAGGGAGCGAGTGAACAACTTGGTCACTTGCGGGGTTGATATGACCCACAATTCAATGCAAACTGTAGTCACATGTCAAAATCTGGTGGCTGTGAAGTGTCAGATTTAATCAACAAGGCCGAATTTTTGGCATGTCAGAAAAAAGTATGAAGCTAGCTTCCTAATATATATATATATATATATATATATATATATATATATATATATATATATATATATATATATATATATATATTAGATATATATATATATATATATATATATTAGATATATATATAGACATTGATTTTAGCATTGGCAAATTGGCTTAGTCTCGTAGTGAGGAGCCTGTAAAACGTAGCTTGATTCATAAACATATTTTGGGGGAATTCTGACATTTATTTGAATAAATTACCAAACTATAAAATTAGCTAGCCAGCTATGGGTAACTGTAGCTAGCTACCTGACAGGAGTGCTAGCTATATACGTTATCTTACTAGGTATATTAATAGCTTTAGGTTGGTTGTTTTTAAGCTCAACATCAAGATTTTCACTAAGGACAGTGCCTCTCAGATCATAGCTCTCCCTCGCTTGGGCAAGGGACATTTAAGGCACTTGGATGTGACGATGTAAAACGTAATTTGAGGGTTTAGGGCCGAGGGCTGTCTACTTTGAGTTTGAAACTCAGCCAGGGTCTATTCGGGGTTTATATGATAAACATAGCTGTGTTTACACAGGCAGCCCAATTCTCATATTAATTTCCACTAAATGATCTTTTGACCAATCACATACATCTTTTCACATCAGATCTTTTTCAAAGCTGATCTGATTGGTCAAAAGACCAATTAGTGAGAAAAAAATATCAGAATTGGGCTGCCTGTCTAAATGCAGTCCATCTGTCCTTGATGACATAATGCATGACGTTACACAATATGACAGAAAGTATGGCATTAGCCATAGTGACAAACTGTGAGGGCACACATGATGACACAAACAGTGACCTTACACATAATGAGACACCATGTAACCAGATATGGTTTATAATCTTGTAACAGGCTTTGATGCAACCTACATGACCTAATTAAGAGAGCTAATAGCATCAATATATCAATTTCTGATCTATTGACAGTTTTTCTTGGCGTCAGTCCTAAAGGGACTCACTATCTGCTTTGGATGTTAAAGTTGTTATCCTCAAAAATGAATTGACAGGGGCTGCATAATTCATTGGCAGGAGCTGCACAGTGCTTTCGTTTTCTTAACACAATTACATTTTTACATGATCCTGATCGATTCAGAGAATGGCATCTGCATTTTTCAGCATGTTTTTACAAAAATATAGATTTTTCCGCAAGGACATATACAAGATTCTACCCTCCACAACATAACCTTCACTCGAAATCAAAACTCCAAACCTACAACCGGGTTTTGGACAAAACACACTCAAGTGTGAAGTGAGAGGTGTCAAAGCCTCCCAAATGCAGAGGCCTTTGAATCCCCTCCATCTGTGCAGAGGTCATTACCATACAACAGCCCCTGGATTCAATTCAATTCAAGGGCTTTATTGGCATGGGAAACATGTGTTAACATTGCCAAAGCAAGTGAGGTAGATAATATATAAAGTGAATATATAAAGTGAAATAAACAATAACAATTAACAGGAAACATTACACATACAGAATTGCATCTCTATTTTGAACTGACATGGAGCCAGGACACTTCAATTGTAAATTACCTCAATAAGAAACAGTATTGTTGCTTTGATCACATCAGAAGATATCCTCCTCGCAATCTCCAAAATACAACAGCCACAGGACAACTTTGTTTGGACGTCGTAAAAGACCATTTGCCGAAACTGAAGAGATATAGCTAGCTAGTACCTCCATTTACACGTTGGAAGAAAACGGTGGACAGAGACTTGATAGCTACGTTAGCTAGCTAGCTGGGGTTTTCTACAAGAAATCGGCCTCCCGAAAAAAGCTTCTCCCAAGTGGGTGTGACACCTACTCCCGTTGCCTGCTGCACTGTTGATTCCACCTGGCGATCTTTTCAAGTTGTTATATTTGTTTCTTGTGCTTTATGCTATTTGCCTCATGACTATGCACTTGCTTGTTTACCCAACCATGGGCATAGTGCATACTGCCCAGTACATCACTGTGGCCAAGCTTCCTGCCATCCAGGACCTATATAATAGGCGGTGTCAGAGGAAAGCCCATAAAAATGTCAGAGACTCCAGTCACCCAAGTAAGTAATAGACTGTTTTCTCAGCTACCGCACGACAAGCATTACCAGAGCACCAAGTCTAGGACAAAAAGGCTCCTTAACTTCTTATGGCTGCAGGGGCACTATTGAGTAGCTTGGATGAAAGGTGCCCAGAGGTGCCCAGAGTAAACGGCCTGCTCCTCAGTCTCAGTTGCAAATATATGCATATTATTAGTATTGGATAGCAAACACTCTGAAGTTTCTAAAACTGTTTGAATGATGTCTGTGAGTATAACAGAACTCACATGGCAGGCAAAAACCTGAGAAGAAATCCAAACAGGAAGTGAGAAATCTGAGGTTGGTGGATTTTCAAACCAGGCCCAATTGAATTCACATTGGGATATGAATGAAGTTGCACTTCCTAGGGCTTCCACTTGATGTCAACCGTCTTTAGAAACTTGAATGAGGATTCTACTGTGTTGTGGGACTGAATAAGAGCTGAATGAGTCAGCTTACTGGCAGAGAGCCATTTCCTGGTCACGCGCATTCCACATGATATCGAGTTGCGTTCCATTCCTCCTCAAGACACAAAGGAATTCTCCGGTTGGAACTTTATTGAAGATTTATGATAAAAACATCCTAATGATTGATTCTTTACTTATTTTGAAATGTTTCTACGACCTGTAATATAACATTTTGAAGTTTTTGTCCGAAGAAATGCACGTGCGTTTGGATATGTATACCAAACGCGCTAACAAAAGTAGCTAATTGGACATAAATAACGGATATTATCAAACAAATGAAGCATTTATTGTGGACCTGGGATTCCTGGGAGTGCATTCTGATGAAGATCATCAAAGGTAAGGGAATATTTATTATGTAATTTCTGGTTTCTGTTGACTCCAACATGGCGGCTAATTGTATTATATTTCTGAGCGCCGTCTCAGATTATTGCATGGTATGCTTTTTCCGTAAAGTTGTTTTGAAATCTGACACAGCGGTTGCATTAACCTCTCTGAACCACCCATACCGGATCTGGGATAATTGTCATCAGCAACGCTGAATAGCATAGCACCACAGTCAAATAATATTACTAGAAACTATTCATATTCATGAAATCACAAGTGCAATATTGCAAAACACAGTTTAGCCTTTTGTTAATCCATCTGTCATCTCAGATTTTGAAATTATGCTTTACAGCGAAAGCAATACAAGCGTTTGTGTAAGTTTATCGATCACTCGAGAAAACAATAAGTACACTTAGCATCAGGTAACTTGGTCACGAAAATCAGAAAAGCAATCACATGGTCCAAGCACACCAAGACAGTCATGAAGAGGGCACGACAAAACATATTCCCCCTCAGGAGACTGAAAAGATTTGGCATGGGTTCTCAGATCTACAAAAGGTTCTACAGCTACACCATCGAGAGCATCCTGACTGGTTGCATCACTGCCTGGTATGGCAACTGCTCGGCCTCTGACTGCAAGGCACTACAGAGGGTAGTGCGAACGGCCCAGTTCTGGGGCCAAGTTTCCTGCCATCCAGGACCTCTATACCAGGTGGTGTCAGAGGAAGGCCCTAAAAATGGTCAAAGACTCCTGCCACCCTGGTCATAGACTGTCTCTGCTACCACACAGCAAGTGGTACCGGAGCGCCAAGTCTAAGTCCAAGAGGCTTCTAAACAGCTTCCACCCTCAAGACATAAGACTCCTAAACATCTAGTCAAATGGCTACCCAGACTATTTACATCCCCCCCCCCCCCCCCATTTACACCACTGCTACTTTCTGTTGTCGTCTATACATAGTCACTTTAATAACTCTGCCTACATGTACATCTACCTCAACTAACCGGTGCCCCCGCACATTGACTCTGAATTGGTACCCCCTGTATATAGTCTCACTATTGTTATTTTACTGCAGCTCTTTCATTACTTGTTACTTTTATCTCATATTCTTATCCGTATTTTTTTTAAACTGCATTGTTGGTTAGGGGCTCATAAGTAAGCATTTCACTGTAAGCTCTACATCTTGATTTGATTTGTCCCCGCAGGAGGCCTTTTGACTTTTGGTAGGTCGTCATTGTAAATAAGAATTTATTCTTAACTGACTTGCCTAGTTAAGTAAAGGTTAAATATAAATAAATAAACATAATCATTTATACTGTCACGACTTCTACCGAAGTCGTTGCCTCTCCTTGTTCGGGCGGTGCTCGGCGGTCGACGTCACCGGTCTTCTAGCCATCATTGATCCATTTTTCATTTTCCATTGGTTTTGTCTTGTCTTCCTAGACACCTGGTTTCAATCCCATTCAATACCTGTTGTGTATTTAACCCTCTGTTTCCCCTCATGTCTTTGTCAGAGATTGTTTTATGTCAGTATTTGTTTTTATGGTTGTATGGGTGCGCGGCGGGTCCTCGTATCCATGTTTATTTATGTATGTACATTTAGTGTTTGGAGCATGTTTAGTGGACATATATTAAAAGACTCCATTACACTCCGTTTGACTCTCCTGCGCCTGACTTCCCTACCACCTACACACACGACTCTGACATATACAGTCTTTGTAGCACAGTCTTGCCCCAGGGCCTCTGCCACACACACTCCAGGTTGTGCTGAATATGGTTTGGTGGCTCCGGGGTTAGGCTGAGGCCAGTGACCCTCCAGTGTTGTTAAACCCTCAACTGTTTCAATGAATGAATTAACAATTCATGATTTATTTATACAGAGTGGATTGCTTTCCTTTTTCACTCAACCTCTATTCAAATAAGGTTACCCCACTGATTGCCTCCTGTGTCTAAAGATCGTTTACAGCACTGTTATTTGCTATGAATTCTGCTGATTTATAAACCATGTTTTGTCACTAAAACCAATTGGGGTTTTTGTTGTGTTATAATATAAACATGTCTCATTTTGACTGTTTCAACACACAGACACACCCATGAATCTCTGTTTTGCTGTAGTACATATTATGGCATGCACACAAGCCTATCAGAAACAATGTATCTGTGAAGCAGTATTTCTAACCATTGGGGGACATTAGTGAAATTAAGACCCATTTTGCTGACCACACTTTTCATCACAGTGAGTCATTGCACAGCTAATTCCTCTTCCATTTATTCTCTCCCTATTTCTCTTATACATTCTCTCTCTCTATCTCTCCCTCTATGCTTCTTTCCTCCATCTTCTATCTGCAGGTTCTGATGCTGAGATAGTGGTGAGATCTACTTCTTCATAGATCTGACTCCCCGATGTCCATGGAACCTTTGTGACTGCAGCATTTAGTTCCACGTCGTCAAGATGATCTCCACCCAGAGATTATAGTTCATCCTTCCTCCATTGGAGGTCCACTGTTAAGAGGGGAGGGGGAGGATAAAGGAGCCTCCTGTTGTCAGAGAAAGAGCTTCAGAGCCTGCTGGTGAAAGCAAAGGGAACCATGTAGTGTCTTTTTCTCCACTCAGGGGGGAGGGTAGATTTGAGTTTAGTTTTTTCCCCATTGATTTTAGTGTAAAAGTGTTTTATGTGAGCCAGAGAAGAGATGGTCCTCCACACCTCTCCCTACTCTAGTGCCTTCCTACGGTGCCTCAGCAGCCTGTCATGGGGCTTCATCTTCCCCTGCTACTGGCTGCTGGACCGCCTGCTGTCCTCCTGCGTGGCAACCTCTCTGGAGAAGCGTCGGCGCTCCCAGGACCCCTGCTCCTTTGTGACGCTGTATGTGCTGGTGTCCACCCCGCTCTACCTGTTGCTCCTCCTGGCCTCGCTGCCCTTCGCTCTGCTGGGCTTCCTGCTGTGGGCTACCCTGCAGGCGGCCCGCCATCCCTATCTCTACACCCACCGCCGCCCAGACAAGCACCAGGCCGAGCAGGGGGGTGTGGCGTCACTGGCCGACTGGAGGCCGCAGGGCCGCAGCTTCTGCTTCGGCAGTTCCAACGTGTGCCTACTGCCAGACTCCCTGGCACGCTTCAACAACCTGTCTGAGACCCAGCGCCGTGCCCGCGAGGTGGGCAAGCGCATCCGTAACGGGGCCAGCCGGCCGCAGATCAAGATATACATCGACTCCCCCACCAACACCTCCATCAGCGCAACTTCCTTCAGCAGCCTGGTCACAGGGTTCCGACGGACATCCTCCCTGGGCCAGCGGCCCGACAACACACCCGAGGCCGAGACCGAACCCGTAACCGACTGCCCAATACACACCACAGGTCCAAACTGCCCCATACACACTGCAGGTGCTGACTGCCCCATACACTCAAAAGGGGACCAGGGCTCCTCAGATTGTCCCATCCATGTAGCTGGTGGAGAGGACACACCAGAGTGCCCCCTTCACACTGCTGGTTCTCAGAACAACTCTGACTGTCCACTGCACACCACAGGGGCCCAGAACTCCCCAGACTGCCCCATGCATGCCTCGGGGGTCCAGATCAGTATCAGTGCCCCAGAGCCAGACCCCCCAGAGGCCGGGACAGGGAATCACCAAGGGGAAGGTGATGCAGAGAGCCTGACAGGGGGGGTGTCTTCTAACAACACCCTGTCCCACCGCACCTCCATGTTCAAGAAGCACTCGGGTCGCAAGCGGCGTCAAGGCGACGACGGATTCGACCATGAGATCTCTGCCTTCTTCCCTGCCAACCTGGACTTCCTGTGTCTGCAGGAAGTGTTTGACCACCGGGCCATGTCCAGGCTGAGGCAGCAGCTGCACCACTACTTCCCCTACATCCTGAGTGATGTGGGCCGCTACGCCTGGAAGGGCTGCTGCTCCCGCTTCAAGTTCCTGAACAGCGGCGTCATGATGGCCAGCCGCTATCCCATACTGGACGCCCACTACGAGTGCTACCCCAACGGCCGAGGGGAAGACGCCCTCGCAGCGAAAGGAGTCCTCTTTGTCAAGGTGAGGTGTTTTTTCTCTGTCTATCCTTATGATAGCATTGGCAAGTGCTGTAAATAAATCTCTGTCAGTGTGTAAAAGGCTGAAGGAATAATAATAATTAGGCTAGTACTTTTCAACCCGGTGAGTTTTACCAATGTGTTACTGCCTCTTATTGGGCCAGACTTTTGGTGAAGGACTTAAATGTCCTCCAGGCTGCATCCTCACTTCTGGCTGCTTTTTGAGGTTGGATCTGTCTCCTCTTTTATTGGACAGATATATTCAATCTAATCTTCAATAATCTAACTGTCGCAGAAACTCTGTGAACAAAACGAAGTTGAATTATTTAGGCATGTAGCCTGTAGCCTTGGCTTGGGGGGGATTTTGAAATTGAACATCTCTCTTGAAATCTTGGCAGACACCAGGACAAAAATTAATGTATTTTTATTCCTTTTATTCGGTCTCAAATAAAACTGTAGGCCTTAGTTTTCATTTGAGGGTTGCAGATATGTGTGTACCCTCTGTTCAAAGGGTGGTGTCATTTCAGCAGTTTTTGCTATTCCCATATTTTTGTATTTGA